>NC_057713.1:665768-721769 GCF_004010195.1 Chiloscyllium plagiosum
GGGATGTGGACGAGATGCGGTGGAGGGCATCTTTAACCACGTGGGAAGGGAAATTGCGGTCTCTAAAGAAGGAGGCCATCTGGTGTGTTCTGTGGTGGAACTGGTCCTCGTGGGAGCAGATACGGCGGAGGCGGAGGAATTGGGAATATAGGATGGTATTTTTGCAGGAGGTAGGGTGGGAAGAGGTCATTGGGAATACGGTATTTCACTTCCCTAAAGGACATTAGTGAACCATATGGGTTTTTCTTGACAATTCATCTGGATATTTATTGAAGTCAAATTCCATCATCTGCCATGGTAGGCTTTGAACCAAAGTCCCCAGAACATTATCTGGGTCTGTGGGTTAACAGTCCAGCGATAATACCACTAGCTATCACCTCCTCCTGGGGATATCTCCTTATGGTTGGAGGCCCTAACTTGGGGTGGAAGAGGGAGGATCCAGTTGTTGTCATCATCCACATCAGAACCAATGACATTGGTAGAACTGAGAATGAATAATCTCAGGATTGTTACCGAAGTTGTTCAAAAACAGAAATTGGAGCAAACAGAAGCAGAAATTTGTGGCTGAAAGATTTGCATGGGAGAAAGGGGTTTCAATAGCAGCAATACTAAGGAAAGAGAGAGTTCCTTCAAGAGACAAGCACCAGTTAAAGTAAGTCGGCTTCAGTGAGCCGAGAAATCTAACAATGAGAGCAAGAGAAACATCTTTAAACTGAAACAGCAAAGCTGGACAGGGATTCAGGAAAAGTTAAATGCAGGAAAGGTGACAAAAACATTAACGGTGCAGAGAAAAGTCGGGATTTAAATAACAAAAATAACCAGAATGTGTGGGGAAGGCATAGAGAAAGCGTCAAAGGCCAAGACTGTAGAAGATCACATCACATAACAGAAAAAAAGTTAAAAGCTAGAGATGTTATCAAATTGAGTAAATCATTAATAATATGGATAGTTAACAGTCAAGATGGATGGGACAGTAAGTGGCTGGGTTATCTTTTCTGCTTTTTGTGTACACGATATACCTGGGCAATTTGCCATGTGGTTGGTAGATGCCAGTGTCGTGACTGTACTGGAACAAACTGGCTAGGGAAATGGCAAGTTCAGGAACACAAGTCTTAGCAGAAATCTGATATAGATATATAAGGTTATGAGAGGCATAGACAGGGTGGATAGAAAGCAGTTGTTTCCCTCAGCTGAAGGGTAAATAAAAAGAGAGACATTTTTATGGTGAAAGACATGAGGTTTAGAGGAAAGTTGAGGAAACAATTTTTCACCCAAGTTAGCAGCCTCTATCAGGGAACTCAGATTCTATTAGGAGGAGGAGCCAGTGTTGGACTGGGGTGCACATAGTTTAAAATCACACAATGTCAAGTATTATATGGACTATATGATTTTGGCGTTGTATGATTTTTAATCATATTCTATGAGGTCCACCTGGCTGATCTTGCTTTAATCACTACATCCCTCCCTCGTGAGGTCCGGGATATAGGCCTGTTATTTCTCTTGTAGCCTCTCCTGGGGTGTTTTCATACCAGTTCTGTTCCTTTGACTCAGCCTTGGATACTGACGGCATGTACCAGACCATAGTCTGCCTCTTGCACTCGGAGCATCTTGGAAGAAATTCATCCTCTTCTTTTTATTAGATTAGATTAGATTAGATTAGATTACTTACAGTGTGGAAACAGGCCCTTCGGCCCAACAAGTCCACACCGACCCGCCGAAGCGCAACCCACCCATACCCCTACTCAAAATTTGAGAGGTCCATCTCAGACTCCGAAGTTTCTTCGACACCAGACAGAGGGGAAAACCCACAGGTTCCGAAAGACTTTCCGGCTGTTCTGAGGGACCAGATACATTTTGCTCCTGCCCGTTAGTGAGTCTGCAGCCTTCATGTGGTCCATGTGCTTGTTCAGGACAATCTCACCGACCCAAAGTTTGTACATCGGGGACCCGACCTCATAGTAACCATGCCTCTTACCCATGCAGGGCCATTCCTGTGGTTTCGGCACCAAACTTTGTCATCAGAAGTAAACTGTTTCTCTTGTGTCCCTGATGCTGTTTCACCCTCCTCCCTAGGTCCGGGAAGATCAGATTTAACCTGCCGCCGAGTCTTTTTCCCGTTAGTAACTCCGCCGGAGCTATCCCTGTAGTTGCATGAGGTACGATAATCAAAGAGAAACCAGGGCAGTTTGGTTCCTTTCAGCCTGCCTTCAAAGTTTGGTTGGTCTTTCTGCCAGGCCATTGGACAACGGATGGCATGGAGCTATCCTTATATGCCGAATGCCATTTGACTTCTGGAAATACTTGAATTTGCTGCTGGTAAATGATGGTCTACTGTCTGTGACCAACACTTCCAGGATTCCGTGTATTGCGAAAGACGCGGACACCCTTTCTGACATTGTCCCATGTTTGATGAATGAACTCTATACACATTCAACCATTTTCAATGGGCATCCACAATGGCTAAGAACATTAAGCCCATGAAAGGACCTGCATAATCGATGTGTAACCGAGTCTAGGCTTTACTCAGCCATTTCCACAGTAATGTTTGTCCTTGTTGGCATTCTGGGCACTGTCCCACCAATGCAGCTGTGTCTGCATCCAATCCTGGCCAGCAGACATAACTTCTCACCAACATCTTCATTTTGGAAACTCCTTGATGACCCTGGTGGAATTCAGCCATATGTGGCAAAACCTTTGCTCAGGCCAATCACTCTTGCTCCAGCAAGATTTCAATTCTGCTGGTGTTGCCCTTTTGTTGCTCCGCTCACCACCAGCTGGTTTAGGTTTGCCAGGACCAGGTCTTTTTGTGTCCACAGTCTGATTTTGTCAGCGGTGACCAGAAGGATGCCCACAAAGTTTGTTCTGATTTGGATGTTGCTAATTCAACTGTTCCAAGGCAGGTGTAGGTGAGTTTTCCAGAATGTGCACTCACCTGGATACCTAAAGGTTTGAGGCAAGGAAAAGTCTCCTCGGGTCCCTAAAGTATAAATTCTGAGAGCAAAAAAAAATCTAAGAAAAACAGTGAAGGAAGAAAAAGGAGCAATGTCTCCTGACTGGAGTCCTGCCTATAGACACAGCTTTCTGAAATGGAACCTCAGCAATGGAACGTACAAGATCAGAACGTGACATTACCATCCTGGAAGACCCGTTCTACATTCAGTCCATAGGTAGCACATGTCTCGTAGTACGTGCATCGCTTCAAGTCATTGGACAGCTTCCGTGCTCGAGCATCATCGATAACCCGAGGGTTCGTTGCACTGATTGCATCTAATGAATAAATCAACTGCAGGTGGTTAATGAACAGTCACAAAATAATAGATTAAGACAAACATAGAATCACAGAATGGTTTACATCGTTAGGCCCATCATGACCCACCAACACTTTGCAAGAGCAACTGTATGAGTCCATTCTCCCACATTCTCTAAGACGCCCTGTAACTTTACTTCTTTCAAAGAATGATCCATTTACCTTTTAATTTAATCTGCCTCCATGACACATAATCAGGCAATACATTTCAGATTCCAAGTATGCATTGCAAAATAAAACTTGCCTTGCAATTTAATTGTTTATTTTGTCAATTATCTTCAATCTGGGCCCTCTCATTCCCGATCCTTTCACCAACAGAGACAGTTTCTCCCCATTGACTCTTGTGCAGACCCCTCATGATTTTGAACACCTAGACCAAATTTCCTCATAACCATCCTTCTCCAAGTAGAACTCTTCCAACTTCTCCAAACTATCTACATAACTGAAGTTCCTCATTGCTGGCACCATTCTTGTGAATCTATTCCAGATTCTGTCTAAATTGTTCCTGAAGTGTGGTGCCCAGAATTAGACATGGTACTCCAGGTGAGCTAAACCAATATTTATTAAAAGTTTGTCAGAACAGTTTTCCTTCTTCCACTTTGTCCCTGTTATAAAGCCCAGAATCCTATGTGCTGTAATGACATATCTCTCAACCAGCAGTGCCATGCTCATCAATATGTGCACAGCTCCCTCAGCTCCTGCACCACCTTTAGAACTGCCCTCTTTGTTTTGAATTGTCTTACTTTACTCATCTTGCTCAAATCTATCAGTTCACGCTTCCCTGTATTAAATTTTATCTGCCATGTGTAGGTACCAATTGTCTGTGGCTAGTGAAGTTTATCAGTATTCCCCTCAGCCTTCACAATACTTGCAAGGTTTCTGTGATCTGAAATTGTGCAGTGTAAACCAGGTCCACATTAAAGCAGAGGACTTTGCAATTAACCATTCTCCGGAATGCATCCAATGCCATCCAGTCTAATCTTTCCTTAAATAAGGGAGTGAAAACTGTTCACAATATTCCAAGTGTGATCTGACCAGTGCCTTGTATAGTTTTAGCAAGACTTCCTGCTTTTCCATTTCTTTTTTTCATTTACCTTCCCTATTACCCACTGGACGTGCATGTCAGCTTTTTTGTGATTTACACGAGGACTCCCTCTCTATTCTTCCTGTCAAAGTGCAAAATCTCATATTCCCCCATAGTATGCTCTACCTACCATGACATTTTTTTTGCCTTCTCACTTAATCTGACTGTCTCCCTTTGCAGACTCTCTATCTCACTTGCTATCACACCTATTATTGTGCCAATTGCAAACTTGGTTACAATATATTCACTTTCCTTATCCAAGTCATAACTATATTTGTTAAGTAATTGTGGCCCCCTGTCCCAATCTCTGTGGCTTTCCATTAGTTACAGGTTACCATTCTGAAAGATCCCCCTTATCCCAACTGTGAGTCTTCTATGAGTTAGTTAGTTCCTTCACAGTCACTGGTCAAATCCTGGAATTCCCACCCTATGGGTGTTGCGGGTCTCTCTACAGCACGTGGACCGCAGTAGTTCAAGAAAGCAGCTCACCACCACCTTCACAAGGGTTACTAGGGATGGGCAATAAATGCTGGCCAGTCAGTGATGCCCAAATCCCACAAGTGAATAAAAAAATACTTAAAGCTGATCCCTGAGGAACTTCAATAAAAAATTCTACCATGTGAAAAATAACCATTCACCACTACTATGTTTCTCAGACAATTTTATACCCATTCTTTCATCGACCCTTTTATTCAGTAATTTTCAACTCTTTTGTCAAACGTGCTTCTCCCTCCTCATTTCTTTTCATTTCTCTGTTGAGCTTAATTCTTAGTTGTACTATCCACCTTACATCTGCACTCCTTTGGACATCATGTTACTCCCTCTCACTATCTAGAGAACTCCAGAATTTGTTTGCCCTACTTTTCCCCCCTTGTGAGAAAGTGGCTCATTTGCATACAAACTAACTCCTGGAAAAGGCAGCCTGGTGTTCAGTTACAGCATTGCCTGTCAATTACTCATTGTAATTTACCTGAGGCAGGTGGGTTCACTCCACTAAAAACAGCCCACCTCCAATTAAGTCTGAACCTTTATACTGCTCCTTCATTTCTGTATCTAGCTTAAATGTTATGACACTATGAACAGTATTCTCGAAACACTGGAACTGGAAAAAGCACAGCAGATCAAGCAGCATCAGAGGAGCAGGAGTCAACATTTCGGGCAGGACCCTTCAGCCTGATGAAGATTCCTGCCCGAAACGTCAACTCTCCTGCTCCTCTGATTCTGCTTGACCTGCTGCAATTTTTCCATCTTGACATTTTATTGACTCTGACTTTCCAGCATCTGCAGTTCTCACTATCTGCATTCTCTAAACATTCTCCTGCTTGGCACTTGCCCATCGCAGTCAACTGAACCAACAATGCACTTTTGGCCAGAAGCGTCATGAAAATTTTCCCAACTTCATATGTGAACATCTTTCCCTCTCTACCCTTTACAATATTGTACTTTGCTGATAATTCAAGTTCACCATTAATTCTACTCAAGCATATTCATACTTCTTGATAATTTCCTTGCATATTTGTTATTCTATATCTTTCTCACCCATTGATAGTCTATAGAACACAATGGTATAATGGCACCTCTATTATTTCCTAGGTCTAATATTCTGCCATTGACCTCTCACATCTTCTTTCCATCACAGAAGTAGCTCCTTAATTACATGGAAACATAGCAACGTAGAAGATGAGAGCAGGATGGCGAGGCTACATCTGGAATATTGTGTGCAGACCCCTTGAGTCTGCCTTACCATTCAATATGATCCATGGCTGATCATGAAGCTCAATATTTCAATCCTGCCCTTACGTCATATCCCTGCATCTCTTTAGCCACAAGAGCTATATCTACCTCCTTCCCGAAAACATGCATTTGCCCACTCCCTCAGCCTGTCCAAACCACTCTGTATATTCTCTGCATCTTATTCACAGCTTACCCTTCCACCCAGCTTTCTGTAATTCTCAAACTTAGAGATATTACATTTAGTTCACTCATCTAAATCATTAATATAAATTCTGAATAGCTGGGGTCCTAGCACCGATCCCTGTGGTACCCCACTAGCCATGGCCATTCATACTGCTACCCCTCTTCCTTTCTTTCCTTCCTAATCTTTCTTGACCTTCTTAAATCCAATAATTTTTAACATCCAATCTTGCCCTATTTTTGGATTAAATCTCCGTTATAACCACATTGTCATAATCTCATATGGCTATTTCCCATTAGCCTGCAGCTCATTAAACGTATTGTCACACCTTGTGCATTTATACACTATGCTGTAAACCTAGATTAGCAGTTTAATAAAAAAACAGATAGTGTTGTAAAGATTCAACAGGTCTTGCAGCATCTGTGGAAGAAAAAACAGAGTTAATCTATTAACATGATGTTAATGTGTTAGCATTACTTCTGGTCAAATCTACTCAGTATTTCCAGAATTTAGTTTTTATTTCAGATTTCCAGTATCTAAAGTATTTTCCTTTTCTAGTTTAGACCTTATTATACTTCCTCTTTCTCTGACGCTATCTGATATCTTACTCTTTGTAGACCTCCCAATTCTTTATGCGCCTCCTAATTCTTCCTTCCTCGCTACATCTTGCAGACAGACTTCCATTAAGTTAGTTTAAACCGTCCCCAGCAGCACTAAAAACTGCCCCATGAGAAGCTTGTCCTTGTTTCCCAGAATCAGTCCAAATTTCCAGGGAATTTAAAGCCTTCCCTCCTGGACTATGCATTAAACCTACTTGTTTATTTATGAATGCATGGTCCTCAGAGAAATCCAGACATAAAAACCCTTGAGAACTTGCTTACTAATTGCTTCTGATCATAAGACCATAAGATATAGTTCAGAATTAGGCTATTCGGCTTATCAAGTCAGCTCCAGCATTCGGTTATGCCTGGTATGTTTCTCATTCCCCATCATCTTTGATCCCTTTACTAATCACTCTGCCTGTAGGACCTCAATCTTCTTCCTTTCTACAGTGCTGCTACCATTATGGGCCACAACTATCTGCCCCTCTGGAAAGTTATGCAGCTGCTCAATGAAATCTTCGACCCTAGCATCAGGAAGATAACAAACTGCTCTGGATTCACATCTGCAACTACAAAAATATCTGTCTGTTCCTTAAACTATCGAGTCACCTATCATTTTTGTAATCTATAGGATGGTACTGCCCTGCCACACCATTCTTTCATTAGACTGTTAAATACATTGAAAGAAACAAAATGAACACTTTCACCTCCCCACTTATTCATCAGTCTGCCCCTTCTTTTATGCTGATGTCACTTTATTTTAGTTGTGCTCTCTCTCTTTCTCTACTCATGCTGTAGTCACAAACTGGGATATTACCGGAAGCAATGCCCAATTCACGTACCTTGTGTCCCCACAAGTACCATTGGAATCTCGGCTGTGTTGCGGTAACTGGAGAGTCGCATGTAATAATTGTAAACTGTCTGAAAGCTGATTTCATCCTCAAGACTGAAGACAAAGATCACAGCATCCACCCAAGTTGCGAACTGCAGGGAACACAAACAAATCGAACATGAATGGATGGATCCAAATGGAAAGATACCATTCCTCTTCATCGCACAAGCAACTTATCTTCTCCCCACATCCTTCACACCCATCTTCTCACTTTCTCGCCATATCCTTCAACATAGGTACTCACCAAACTAACTTATATAGGCCTGGGAAGGAGTTGGCCTGTGAGGACAGGGCAAAAATATTCGAGGGCATGATTGCTGAAGGACAGTAGCAAAGGCTTAGAGAAATTCTAAATACCTTTCAATTAAAGTATATTCCTGAGAGGAAATGAAAACATCCATAGCTTAACAAGGAAGTCAGGGATAACATAAAGGCTAAGTGGTTAGCACTGCTACCTCACAACGCCAGAGACCTGGGTTCAATTCCACCTTCGGGCGACTGTCTTGTGTGGAGTTTGCATATTCTGCCTGTGTCTGCTTGGGCTTTCTCCCACAGTTCAAAGTTGTACAGGTTAGGTGGATTGGTCTTGCTAAATTACCCGTAAGTGTCCAGGAATGTGCAGATTAAGTGGATTAGCTATAGGAAATGCATGGTTACAGAGATTGGTTTGGGAGTGGGATGTCTGGGTGCGATGCTCTTAGGATGATCAGTGTGGACTCAATGGGCCGAATGGCCACCTTCTACACTATCAGGAGTCTATGACCCTATGATGCAAAACCTCAGGCATATCACACTGCAAAAGTTAACAGCACTTTGGAGGATTGAAAGAACTTTATATGTCAACAAAGGACTACTAAAAACAAAATCAAATGAGCTAAGATGAACTATGAAAGGTAACTAGCTGAAGACATCATTGCTGGTACCAAAAGTATAAAGTACATAAAAATGAAGAGAACAGTGAAAGCAAATGTTGGCCTTTTAGAGGACAAAAATGACAGGGTAACAATGGGAATCTCAGAAATGGCAGAGGCACTAAACCAATATTTTGTCTCTGTTTTCACACTGAAAGATAATAATTTATTCCCAAAAACTGCAGTTAACACAGAGGAACTTGGTGAAACTACCATATCTAGGGAGAAGGTATTCAGTAAACTCATGAGATTATAGTTAGATAAGTCTTCGGGGCCGGATGGTCTGCACCCTACTGTATTAAAGGTAGTGGCAGCAGGGATAGTGAATGCATCAGTTATCATATTCCAAAATTCCATGGATTGTGGCAAGGTACCAGGGGATTGGCAACATGCTAATGTGACACCCTTGTTCAAAAAAGGACCTAGGCAAAAGGTGGAAAACTACAGACCAGTTCGTTTGACCTCTATAGTGGGCAAGTTGCTGGGGTCAATCATAAGGAAGAGATAACAATAGACAATAGATGCAGGAGTAGGCCATTCTGCCCTTCGAGCCTGCACCACCATTCAATATGATCATGGCTGATCATCCTTAATCAGTATCCTGTTCCTGCCTTATCTCCATAACCCTTGATTCCACTATTCTTGAGAGCTCTATCCAACTCTTTCTTAAATGAATCCAGAGACTGGGCCTTCACTGACCTCTGGGGCAAAGCATTCCACACAGCCACCACTCTCTGGGTGAAGAAGTTTCTCCTCAGCTCTGTCCTGTGGCCTACTCCGTATTTTTAACAAAACCCAAATCACCAGCATCAGCCTGATTCCATGTAGAGTAAGTTGTGCTTGACAAACTTGCTGGTGTTTTTTGAGGATGTAAAGAACAAGGTAGATAGTGGGGACCCGGTAGATATGGTATACGTAGACTTCCACAAGGCATTTGATGAGATGCCGCATAAAAGACTGATCCAGAAGGTTAGATCCCAGGGTGTTAAGGGTAAAGTATTGGGTGGCACGATGGCTCAGTGGTTAGCACTGCAGCCCCACAGCGCCAGGAACCCGGGTTCAATTACAGCCTCAGGCAACTGTCTGTGTGGAGTTTGCACATTGTCCCCGTGTCTGCGTGGGTTTCCTCCGGGTGCTCTGGTTTCCTCCCACAGTCTAAAGATGTGCAGGTTAAGTAGATTGGCCATGCTAAATTGCCCATAGTGTTAGGCGCATTCGTCAAAGGGAAATGGGTCCAGGTGGGTTACTCTTCGGAGGGGCGGTGTGGACTTGTTGGGCCGAAGGGCCTGTTTCCACACTCTAGGAAATCTAATCTAATCCAAAATCTATTGGCTTGGATAGAGGATTAGCTGACTGATACAAAGTAGAAGGTCAGGATAAATGGGTCCTACTCTGCTCAAACTGTAACTAGTGGGGTGCCACAGGGTTCTGTTCTCAGACCTCAACTATTTACAATCTACATAAATAATCTGCAGAGACAGATTGTAACCTATCAACATTTGATGATACGAAGATAGGTGGAAAAGCAGGATGTGATGAAGAAATGGGTTTAGATCAGAGTGGTGCTGGAAAAGCACAGCAGGTCAGGCAGCATCCGAGGAGCAGGAAAATCAACGTTTCGGGCAATAAAGAGTTTACAGAGGGATATTGATGAGCGAGCAGAATGGGCCAGAATCTGGCAGATGGAGTTTAATGTGGGTAAGTGCAATGTTGTCCATTTTGGCCAGAAAAATAAAGAACAAATTATTATTTAAATGGGAAGCAGATTCAAAGTGCATCAATGCAGAGGGATCTCGGAGTCCTTGTGCATGAATTGCAGAAAGTGGTTATGCAAGTATTGCATATAAGATAAGCAAATAGAATCATGGCATTTATTGCAAAAAAAGCTGGATTATAGAAGCAAAGACGTACTGTTACAATTATATAAGGCATTAGTGAGATCACACTTAGAGTATTGTGTCCAGTTTTGGTCCCCTTACATGAGGAAAGGTGTAGTGGCACTGCAGGCAGTTCAGAGGAGGGTCACCAGGGTGATCCGAGGGTGAAAGGGCTGTTGTCTTAGGAGCAGTTGAATAGCTTGAGCTTGTACTTGCAGGAGTTCAGAAGAATGGAGTGGTGGGGGGAATTGATTGAGGTATATTAAATGTTAAAGGGGATTGATAAGGTCTACATTGCACAGATGTCCTCCCTTATGGGACAGTCTCTAACAAGAGTTTATAGATATAGAGTGAGAGGAGGTTCAAAACTGAGATGAGGGTTGTGAATCTGTGGAACTCACTACCCCAGAGTGTAGTGGAGGCAGAATCAATCAATAGATTCAAGAAATGAATACGTATGGGATAAAGGGCTATGTGGAGCATGCGAGAGTGTAGAGTTTGAGACCAATTTAAGATCAGCCATGAGCAGGCTTGAAGGGTTCATCTTCACCATGGATATCTAATTCCTCTACACTTCCATCTGCCATGACCAGGGCCTCCAAGCCCTCCGTTTCTTCCTCTCCTGACATCCCCAACAGTACCTTTCCACTGACACTCTCACTGGTCCTCACCCTTAACAATATCTCCTTCGAATCCTCCCACTTCCTCCGCACCAAAGGGGTAGTTGTGGGCGCCCGTATGGGCCCCAGCTATGCCTGTCTCTTTGTTGGCTACGTAGAACAGTCCATCTTCCGTAGTTACACCGGCACCACTCCCCACCTCTTCCTCCGCTACGTGGATTACTGCATCGGTGCCACCTCGTGCTCCCGCGAGGAGGTTGAGCAATTCATCAACTTCACCAACACATTCCACCCCGACCTTAAATTCACCTGGACCATCTCTGACACCTCCCTCCCCTTCCTGGACCTCTCCATCTCCATTAATGACGACCGACTTGACACTGACATTTTTTTACAAACCCACCGACTCCCATAGCTACCTGGATTATACCTCTTCCCATCCTACCTCCTGCAAAAATGCCATCCCATATTCCCAATTCCTCTGTTGTATCTGCTCCCAGGAGGACCAGTTCCACCACAGAACACACCAGATGGCCTCCCTCTTTAGAGACCGCAATTTCCCTTCCCACGTGGTTAAAGATGCCCTCCAACGCATCTTGTCCACATCCCACACCTCCGCCCTCAAACCCTACCCCTCCAACCATAACAAGGACAGAACCCCCCCTGGTACTCACCTTCCACCCTCCCAACCTTCGCATAAACCACATCATCCGAAGACATTTCCGTCATCTCCAAACGGACCCCACCACCAGGAATGTAGTTCCCTCCCCATCCCTTTCCGCAAAGACCGTTCCCTCCGTGACTACCTGGTCAGGTCCACCTCCCCACAACCCACCCTCCCTTCCTGGCACCCTCACCTGCCACCACAGGAATTGCAAAACCTGCACCCACACCTCCTCCCTCACCTCTATCCATGGCCCCAAATGAGCCTTCCACATCCATCAAAGTTTTACCTGCACATCCACCAACGTCATTTATTGTATCCGTTGCTCCCGATGCGGTCTCCTCTACATTGGGGAGACTGGACGCTTCCTATCAGAGTGCTTTAGGGAACATCTCTGGGACACCCGCACCAATCAACCACACTGCCCCGTGGCCCAACAGTTCAACTCCCCCTCCCACTCTGCCGAGGACATACAGGTCCTGGGCCTCCTCCACCGCCGCTCCTTCACTACCCGACGCCTGGAGGAAGAATGCCTCATCTTCCACCTCGGAACACTTCAACCCCATAGCATCAATGTGAATTTCACCAGTTTCCTCACTTCCCCTTCTCCCACCTCACCCCAGCTCCAACTTTCCAGCTCAGTACCGTCCCCATGACCTGTCCTACTTGCCTATCCACTCTACCCTCCTCTCTGACCTATCACCTCCATCCCCACTCCAATTCACCTTTTGTACTCAATAATACTTTCTCCCCACCTCCCTCTCATTTATCTCTCCACTCTGCAGACACCCTGATGAAGGGCTTTTCCCTGAAATGTCGATTTTCCTGCTCCTCGGATGCTGCCTGACCTGCTGTGCTTTTCCAGCACCACTCTAGACTTGAAGGGTTGAATTGCCTGCTCTCGCTCCTTATTCTAATGCTCCTTTGTAATAGAAGATAGAGAATTGGGATAAGGGGACGTTTCTCAGGGTGATAACCTGTAGCTAGTGGTGTTCTACAGGGATCAGTGCCGGGCCCACAATTATTTACGTACATATTAATAACCTGGATAGGGTAAATGAGTGTACTATAGCCTAGTTTGCGATGACAGATGGGCCAATGGTCTGAAGAGTGGCAGATGGACTTTACTTCAAATAAATGTGAGATGCTGCACTTTGGGAAAGCAAATCTTAGCACTTTGGGAAAGCAAATACACTTAATGGTAAGGTCCAAGGGAGTGTTGCTGAACAAAGAGACCTCGGAGTGCAGGTTCATAGTTCTTTGAAAGTGGAGTTGCCGGTAGATAGGATAGTGAAGGTGTTTGGTATGCTTTCCTTTATAGGTCAGAGTATTGACTATAGCAGTTGGAAGGTCATGTTGCAGCTGTACAAGGTGTTGGGTAGGCCACTTATGGAATATTGCGTGCAATTCTGGTCTCCTTCCTAGGAAGGATGTTGTGAATCTTAAAAAGGTTTACAAGGATGTTGCCAGTGTTGGAGGATTTGAGCTACAGGGAGAGGTTGAATAGGCTGGGGCTGTTTTCCTGGAGCATCACAGGCTGAAGGGTGACCTTATAAAGATTTATTAAATCATGAGGGGCATGGATAGGATAGACAAAGGGTTTTCCCAGGGGTGGGGCAAGTCCAGAACTAGAGTGTATAGGTTTAGGGTGAGAGGGGATGATATAAAAGAGACCTAAGGAGGAACTTTTTCACACAAAGAGTGGTGCGTGTATGGAATGAGCTGCCAGAGGAAGTGATGGAGGCTCGTACAATTACAACATTTAAAAGGCATCTGGATGGGTAAATGAATAGGGAGGGTTTGCAGGGATATGGGCCAGGTGCTGGCAGGTGGGACTAGATTAGGTTGGGATATCTGGTTGACATGGACGAGTTGGACTGAAGGGTCTGTTTAAGTGCTGTACATCTCTATGACTCTATGATTCTATGTCACAGAAATAGGTGGGAAGGCAAGTGGTGAGGATGACACAAAATGTCAACAGAGTGATACAGATGGGTTAAGTAAATAGGTTAAAAGCTTGGCAGGTGGAATATAATTTGGGAAAATGCAAAGTTATGCACTTTGGCAGGAAAAACAGAGGAGCTGATTATTATTTAAATGGGGAAAGATGGCAGAAAACTGCAGTACAGAGAGACTTTGGTGTCTTTGTACATGCATCACAAAAAGGTAGTATCCATGTTCAGCAGGGCAATAGCGAAGGCAAATGGAATGTGGTCTTTATTTAAAGGAGAATGGAGTATAAAAGTAGGGAGGTCTTGCTAAAACATTACAAGGCACCAGGCAGAACACAGTTGGAATTCTATGATTCCTGAAGAAGGGCATGTGCCCGAAACGTCGAATCTCCTGTTCCCTAGATGCTGCCTGACCTGCTGTGCTGTTCCAGCAATAAAGTTTCAGCTTTGATCTCCAGCGTCTGCAGACCTCACTTTCTCCTCGAATTCTATGAACAGTCTAGGTCGCCTTTTATAAGGATAGATATATTGGCATTGGAGACAATCGGAAAAGGTTCACTGGGTTGATCTTGGTATGGAGAGATTTTGTTCAGAAAGTTCAGTAGCTTAGGTTTGCACTGGTTGGAGTTTAAAAAAATGGGAAGAGACGTTATTGAAACTTATAATATTTTTAGAGACTTAACAGGTGTGGAGAAATATTTCTCCCTGTGGGGTGAGTCTCGGACTAGAGGTCATAATCTCAGAATAAAGGATTGTCTACTTAACAATTAGATGAGTAGGAATTTTTTTCTCTCCTTGGGTAGTGGGATTCTCCATTACAGAGGGCTATAGAAGATGGGTTGTTAAGTATATTCAAGGCTGAAATAGACAATGTTTTTAATCATTAAGGACATCAAGGGTGTTTTAGAGAAGGCAGGAAAGTGGAGTTTAGGATTGTCAGATCAGTCATGGTTTTATTGAATGGCCGAGCAAGCTCAATGGGCTGAATGGCCTACTTCTTATGGTCAATTTATCATCATTACCGAATTTTTCCATCCCTGCTTATGAACCATGCTTATGAACATTTTTTGTACTCTCTCCAATGTTTTGACATTCTTCCTAAAGTGTAGCATCCAGAACTGGACATAGTACTCTGTAGCTGAAGCTAAACTACTGCCTTATACAAGTTCAACATTGCCTCCTCATTCTTATACTCTCTGCCAAAGATCCTGTTACTTTATTAACAGCACTCTCAACCCTGTTCTGCTATCTTTAATAACAAATATACAGCCATGTTCTTTTGCTTCAGCACCTTCTTTAGATTTGTACCCTGTATTTTTATGTTGTCATCTTTTATACATTCATGGGATGTGGGCTTCGCTGGGTGGGCCAACATGCATTGCCCGTCCCTTGTTATCCATATTAATCTTCTTCCTACAAAAATGAATCACCTCACATTTCTCCACATTGAACTTCACTTGTGATGTATCTGCCTATTCCACCAATTTGACTATGTCCTTTGGAAATTGGATACTAACCTCCCCACAGTTTACAATGTGTCCTTATTTTGAATCATCCACAAATTTTGAAATAATACCATGTATACCAAGATCTAGATAATTAAATTTACAGTAGGAGAAGTAAGGTTCCCAACAATGACCCTGAGGGAACTCCACTACAAACCTTCCTTCAGCCTGAAAAACATCCATCTCCTGTCACTCAGCCAATTGCAGTTAAAGGTTTATTACAACTTCCTTGATTTTATACTCTATGACTCAATTTATAAAATCCAGGACCCCACATGCTTTTGTAACAGTTTTCTGAATCTAAAAAATACTATGGAATGTATTTAAGATGGAGTGCTGCACTGTCAAATAATAAAATTAAGGATATAATTCTCAAAGGGCACCTGAGCAAAGAGGACTTTGTTTCTCCTCAATTATCCAACCAAAACGTCATCCTTTCCTGCACTAAACTTCATCCACTCACCTTCACAGAAGAAGGCACAAGTAATTTCTCAGATACACTACAGAAACAAGGATCTACTAGCTGAGGCACAGTGGTACCCGATAACCAAAAGGAAATTTCCTTGTCCGTGTTTAACCTGATGCAGTGAGACATCATGGGTTTCAAAGACAATGTTTAGGACTCCCAAGGCAAGTCCCTCCTAACTGGAAGCTACTGCTCTTCAACATGTGCTGGGTCTGTCCTGTGAGTGAGACAGGACACATCTAGGGATGGTGATGATGGTGCCTGGGACATTATTGGTAAGATATGATTTCATGAGCATCACTATGCCAGACTGTTGTTTGACCAGTCTGTGCAACAGCTCTCCCAGTTTTGATATTAGCCTCCAGATGTTAGTAAGGAGGATTTTGCAGAGGTTGAGAGGGCTGAGTTTACTGTTGCTATTTCCAGTGCCTAGGTTGATTCCAGCTAACCTGTCCAGTTTCATTTATTTTAGAGTCAGAGTCATACAGATGTACAAAATGGAAACAGACCCTTTGGTCTAACTTGTCCATGCCGACCAGATATTCCCAACGGCCCATATCCCTCCAAATTCTTCTTATTCATATACCATCCAGATGCCTTTTAAATGTTGTAATTGTACCAGCCTCCACCACATCCTCTGGCAGCTCATTCCATGCACACACCACCCTCTGTATGAAAAGGAATAGCACCTGGGAGGCAACACACCAACCGTGAGTCTCGTTCATTCCCAACAAACCTTCTATCCAACCCTCTAACTACTGAGTCCCCAGTGACTAACACTCTCCTTTCCCTCCTTCCCTGCTGTGCAACAGGGACAGACTCTGCGCCGGAGACCTGTACCCCACTGCATATCCCTGGTAAGTCATCCCACCAACAGTATCCAAAACGGTATACTTGTTTTTCAGGGGAACGACCGCAGGGGACTCCCTCCACTGACTGTTTTTTCCCCTTTAAACATTTACCCAACTTTCTTCGTGCCTAGGAGTATCTGCTTCCCTGTAACTCTTATCTAACACAGCCTCTGCCTCCCGAATGATCCGAAGTTCATCCAGCTCCTGCTTCAGTTTCCTAACATGGTCTTGGAGGAGCGAGAGTTGGGTGCACCTCCTGTAGATGTACTTGGATGGGACACTAATGACACTTATTGACTAGTGAGCCTTACGTCTGTTGTAGGAAAGGTTTTGGAAAGGATTATAAGATATAGGATTTATAATCATCTAGCAAGCAACAATTTGATTGCAGAGAGTCAACATGGTTTTGTCAAGGGCAGGTCATGTCTCACAAACCTCACTGACTTTTTTGAGAAGGTGATCAAGCACGTGGATGAGGGTAGGGCAGTTGACGTGGTGTACATGGACTTCAGTAAAGCCTTTGATAAGGTTCTACATGGTAGGCAGTTGGAGAAAATGCAGAGGCATGAGATTGAGGGTGATTTAGCAGTTTGGATTAGAAATTAGCTTTCTGTAAGAAGGCAAAGAGTGGTGATTGATGGAAAATAGCTGAAAATGTGTTGCTGGAAAAGCGCAGCAGGTCAGGCAGCATCCAAGGAGCAGGAGAATCGACGTTTCGGGCATGAGCCCTTCTTCAGGAATGAGGAAAGTGTGCCAAGCAGGCTAAGATAAAAGGTAGGGAGGAGGGGCGTTGGAAATGCGATTGGTGGAAGGAGGTTAAGGTGAGGGTGATAGGCCGGAGTGGGGGTGGGGGCGGAGAGGTCAGGAAGAAGATTGCAGGTTAGGAAGGTGGTGCTGAGTTCGAGGGTTGGGACTGAGACAAGGTAGGGGGAGGGGAAATGAGGAAACTGGAGAAATCTGAGTTCATCCCTTGTGGTTGGAGGGTTCCTAGGCGGAAGATGAGGCGCTCTTCCTCCAGCCATCGTGTTGCTATGGTCTGGCGATGGAGGAGTCCAAGGACCTGCATGTCCTTGGTGGAGTGGGAGGGAGAGTTGAAGTGTTGAGCCACGGGGTGGTTGGGTTGGTTGGTCCGGGTGTCCCAGAGGAACGTTTCAGAGAACACCTCTGGGACACCTGGACCAACCAACCCAAACAAGCGCTTCCCAGGAGGCTCCTAAGCACTGATGATGTCGCCTAGCCAGGGGACGAAACATTCGCAACAAAAACTTCCAGCTCGGCGAACAGAACCACAGCATTTTTATGAACGACTTGGACGCAGGCATAGGTGCATGGATTAGTAAATTTGCATAAGACACTAAAGTCGGTGGAGTGGTGGACAGTGTGGAAGCATGTTGCAGGTTGCAGGGGGACTTGGATAAACTGCAGAAATTGGGCTGACAAGTGCCAAATGGAGCTCAATGCAGCTAAATGTGAGGTGATGCACTTTGGGAAGAATAACAGGAAGGCAGAGTACTGGGTCAATGGAAAGATTCTTGGTAGTCTGGATGTGCAGAGGGATCTTGGAGTCCATGTACATAGATGCCTGAAAGTTGCCACCCAGGTTGATAGTGCTGTTAAGAAGGCATACGGTGTGTTAGGTTTTATTGGTAGAGGAATCGAGTTCCGGAACCGCAGTATCATGCTGTAACTATACAAAACGCCACTGCAGCCACACTTGGAATATTGCGTACAGTTCTTGTCGCCCTATTACAGGAAGGATGTGGAAGCATTGGAAAAGGTGCAGAGAAGATTTACCAAGATTTGCCTGGTCTGGAGGGAAGGTCTTATGAGGAAAGGCTGAGAGACTTGGGTCTGTTCTCATTGGAAAGAAGAAGGTTAAGAGGGGATTTGATAGAGACATACAAGATGATCAGAGGATTAGATAGGGTAGACAGTGAAAGTCTTTTTCCTAGGATGATGATGTCAACTTGTACGAGGAGGCATAACTACAAATTGAGGGGTGATAGATTTAAGACAGATGTCAGAGGCAGGTTCTTTACTCAGAGAGTGGTAAGAGCGTGGAATACCCTGCCTGCCAATGGAGTTAACTCAGCCACATTAGGGAGATTTAAACGATCCTTGGATGAGCACATGGCTATGATGGGATATTGTAGGGGATGAGCTTAGATTAGTTCACAGGTCAGCACAACATACAGGGCTGAAGGGCCTGATCTGCACTGTATTGTTCTATGTTCTAAAGATTGCCTCTTAGGTCTCTTTTATACTTTTTCCCTCTCATACTAACCCTATGCCTTCTAGTTCTGGACTCCCCCACCATAGGGAAAAGACCTTGTCTATTTACCCTATCAATATACTTCATGATTTTATAAACCTCTATGAGGTCACCCCTTAGCCTCCGATGCTCCAGGGAAAACAGCCCCAGCCTGTTCAACCTCTCCCTATAGCTTAAATTCTCCAACCCTGGCAACATCCTTGTAAATTTTTTCTGAACCCTTTCAAGTTTCACAACATCCTTCCAATAGGAAGGAGACCAGAATTGCATGCAGTATTCCAAAGGTGGCCTAACTTTGTAGCAGTTTGATACACCTGAATGCCTTGTCAAACCATTTCAGAGGGCAGCTCAGAGTCAGCCACATTGTTGTGGGCCTGGAGTCATATTTAGGCCAGACCAAATAAGGACGGCAGAGTTCCTTCCCTTACGACAATTGACAATGGTTACATGGTCATCATTAAAATGGTTAATTCCAGATTTTTAAAAAAAATTTGAATTCAAATTTCACCAACCGTCATGGTGCATTTCGAGCCTAGGTTCCCAGGGCATCAACTGCGTCACTGGATTCCTTAGGAGGAAGTGAGGACTGCAGATGCTGGAGATCAGAGTCGAGAGTGTGTTCCTAGGAAAGCTCAGCAGGTCAGGCAGCATGTGAGGAGGAGAAGAACCGACGTTTGGTGGTGGAGGAGGCCCAGGACCTGCATGTCCTCGATGGAGTGGGAGAGGGAGTTGAAGTGTTCAGCCACGGGGCGGTGGGGTTGGTGGGTGCAGGTGTCCCACAGATACTCTCTGAAATGATCTGCAGGAAGGTGCCCTGTCTCCCTGATGTGGAGGAGATCACACCGGGTGCAACGGATGCAGTAGGTAACATTGGTAGAGGTATAGGTAAATTTCTGACAGATGTGGAAGGATCCCTTGGGGCCTTGGACAGCGGTGAGGGGAGTGGTGTGGGTACAGGTTTTGCACTTCCTGCAGTGGCAGGGAAAGGTGCCAGGATTGGGGTGAGGGCTGGTGGGTGGCATGGACTTAGCGAGGGAGTCACAGAGAAAATGGTCTCTCCGGAATGCTGATAGTGTTAGGGAGGGAAATATATCTTTGTTGGTGGGATCTGTTTGGAGGTGGCGGAAGTGGAGGAAGATGATGCATTGTAGGGGAAGTTGGTGGGGTGGAAGGCGAAGACCAGGGCAGGTTCTGTCCTTGTTGGGTTGGGAGGGATGGAGTTCAAGGGCAGTGTTGTGTGAAGTGGAGGAGACCACAATCTACAACGTGGGAAGGGAATGGAAGGAGGCGGCCATCTGGGACTTTCTGAGGTAGAACTGGTCATCCTGGGAACAGATGCAGTTGAGGCGGAGGAATTGGGAATAAGAGACAGCATTTTTACAGGAGGTAGGCTGGGAGGAAGTGTTATCCAGGTAGCGGTGGGAGTTAGTGGGCTTGTAGTAGATGTCTGTGGTTAGTCGGTCACCGGAGACGGTGGTGGAGAGGTCCAGGAAGGGGAGGGAGGTGTCCAAAATGGGTCTAGGTGAATTTGAGGTGGGGGCGGAAGGTGTTGGTAAAGTTGGTGAACTGCACAACCTCCTCATGGACGCACGAGGTCGGGCCGGTACTGCCGTCGATGTAGCAGAAGAACAGATGGGAGGTGGTACCGGTGTAGCTGCAGAAGATGGACTGTTCCACATATCCGACAAACAGACAGGTATAGCTGGATCCCATGACTGCCCCTTTGGTTTGGAGGAAGTGGGAAGATTGGAAGGAGAAGTTGTTGAGGGTGAGGACCAGTTCAGCCAGGCGGATGAGAGGTGATGAAGTTGTGGATGGTCTGCGAGATGATCGTTTTGTGATGGGAGGTGAGGTCTCTGCAAGATGATGGTTTGGTGATGGGAGGTAAGGTCTCTGGGGGATGATGGTTTGGTGATGGGAGGTGAGGTCTCTGGGGGATGATGAATTGGTGATGGGAGGTGAGGTCTTTGGGATATAGTGGTTTGATGGTTCTTCATCTTACGCCATCTCAACAAGAACCCTTTCACTGACACCCTCATCCGCCTGGCTGAACCGGTCCTCACCCTCAACAACTTCTCCTTCCAGCCCCCTCCCATTTATCTCTCAGTCCTGGCCACAAGCTTCATTCCTGATGAAGGGCTTATGCCTGAAACATCGATTCTCCTGCTCCTCGGATGCTGCCTGACCTGCTGTGCTTTTCCCAGCAACACACTCTCAATTCTGGATTACTTATCCAGTGACATTACCATGACTATACTTCCCACCCATATGATCCCCCCATCCTTGAAAATGCTCATTAATTATCAATTGAGCCATTTAACTTTGGGTAAATTGCTGGCAAGTCTGGTGATAATCCAAAGGCCAGCCATCCATATCCTCCACACATCTTGACTCAGTTGTCGTGCAATTGGCAACATGCTCATCTCTGATTAAATAGTACAAAACTGCAAACTAACCTCAACATCCGATGCACAGAATCGAGGCTGTGCTCAAAAGGAGCACCAAGGAGATGCTGCACTGTAAGAACATACTCACACAGGAGTACTGCACTGTCAAGAGAAAATACTGACATGGACATTCGGCCTCCTGTGCTCCTCTTTGAAAGAGCAGGCTTGTTAATCCTCTAACCCTGTTATTTGACCATGACACTGCAAGTTCATCATCCTCAGGTCCTTTCCAACTCCCTTTTAAACTTGTTGATGGGATCAGTTTCCAGATCCCAGAAACTCTCCAAGTGGCAAGATTTCTCTTCAGCTGCCCTTTCAATCTTTCTCCATTGATTTGAAAACTATAACTTCTAGTTACTGAGCCCATCATCAGTAGGAAATGTTTTCTGCTCTATCAAAACCAGATGCCTTCTTTTCAAAGAAACATAAAACAGAGAGCTCAAGTACATAATTTTGCAGCATTTACACCCAGGGTCCAGTGCTGAACAGCTCACCTCTATGGGAGCAGACATGATCTGGGAGATGCTGGTGAGTGTACAGCTGGCTGTGACTGGAAACCTTGAGTCATGTTGTGGAGCTCAGTGGCTGGAGTGCCATTGCTTACCTGCACTTCCGGAGGTCCTCCCTCATCCCGGATAAGCAGGAGATAGCTCTGTCCATCAACTACAATCTCCTTCTTAAAACGGCCACCTGTAATATAAAAAACACTACTCAAGGCTGTGGTTCAGTGGCTAGTATGCATTCCTCTCAGTCAGAAGTTTGGTAATTCAAGTCCCACTTCAGGACTTTTATTCTTTCATGGGTTGTGCATGCTGCTAGCATGAGCCAGCATTTGTTGCCCCTCTCAAACTGCTCTTGAAAGGAGTTTCATGCTTAGATAACCCTCAGCCACAGTGCTGTAGTCTGCAAGACTCCTAAGGAATATTCTACAAATATTGACTCATTCTCGGAAAATCTCTACACAGACCAACATGCTCCCAGGAATACTCTGCACAGACAAACACACTCCAAGGAAACCCTAACACAGACTAACTCAAAACTGGGAATACTCTGCACAAACCAACATGCTTCCAGGAATACTCTGCACAGACTGACACACTCCCGGGAATATCCTGCACAGACCGACATGCTTCCAGGAATACTCTGCATAGACCAACAATGCCACTACTTTCTCAGGAGGCTGTGGAAGTTTGGCATGTCCACAAGACTCTGGCCAATTTTTATAGATGCAAGGTCCGAGAATATTCTGTACACTACCAACCCACTCCTGGGAATACCCTGCACAGACCAACCTGCTCACAGAAATAGCCTTCACAGACCATCTCTCACAAGGCGCACATGCTCCTGGGAATAGTCTGCACATGCAGGTATACTTCTTGGAAGCTCTATACAGCCTGACACACTCCTGAATGATGGGTATATTGCAAAATTTTACATAGTTTGATTACAATATTTAACTTCTGTGATGACTCCCCAGTATAGTGAAGCAAATGACCCCAGTGAGACGTGACAGATTTTGGGGCTCAATTTTGATACAGAGGCAATAATGTTTTGGGTATGGTATTAGTACATAAACAGGCAAAGGAAAGTGACAGGTTCAGCAGTGAATTTAGGAAATAGCATGGGTAACAGCAAAGAATTTCCTACGGGTGGCAGAGTTGCCTGTTTAGTCATAAGACAATCTTTAAAGCAAAGGTTGCTGGCAAAGCTCGGAAAACAAATATAATTGAGACAGAGTTCATCATCCTGTAACAAACATACAGGGGTGCTGGCTGCCCCTGATTTTTCCAGACTGATAGAATGAGGCTAATATTAAAGATGGGAATAGGTGCAGTCTTGTTATAGGATGATAAATCGGGAGTAGAGAAGCCAGTGGAATACGTCCTCCGATACCAGTATCAGAGGAAGTACTGTACAGTCGGCAAAGAGGTTCTTAGAATACTATTGTCTCTTCAACACTTTGAAGCCACCTTTGACATGTTAATAGGAAACATTAATTTACACTCATTATAATGCACTGGCATTCATTTAAAAGTTTAATGCAATTCTATTCCGATGGATTTTTGCTTCAATTTATTATAAAGGTTATTCTGCTAGAAAATACAGTGTAATTGCAGATGCATTGTCTTGAGTATAAAACGATGGAATAACTTAAAGGTTTAAGGAATGCTAAGATTATACAAGGTTGTATAAAGTGGGAGGAAGGTGAATGGATATAAGTCTTGTGTTTTGTTTTGTATCACAGCTTTTTGAAATGGCATTTCATCCTATAAGGTTGGAGGCATGTAAAGACTCGTCCCTCTTGTTTCAACTTTGATCTCCAGCATCTGCAGACCTCACTTTCTCCTGGAGGCATGTAAAGACTCGTCCCTCTTGTCTTTGTAGTTACCTTTACCGAATTGTTATTATCATGAGATCCGCTTGAATCTTCTCCCTCACAAACTGCAGGGTAAACTCCATCATGTGTGGTCACTGCCCCCTATGGGTTCCTGCAGCTTCAGTTCCCTGATCAAATCTGCCTCATTACACATCACTAAATCCAGAATTGCTTGTTCCCAGTGAGCTCTACCACAAGTTGCTCCCAAAAAACCATCTTGTAGACATTCCACTAAGGAAGGAGAAAGTGAGGGCCGCACTTTTCTCATTCCTGAAGAAGGGCTTATGCCCGAAACGTCGATTCTCCTGTTCCTTGGATGCTGCCTGACCTGCTGCGCTTTTCCAGCAACACATTTTCAATTCCACTAAGGGAGTTGAGTATAAAAGTAGGGAAGTCTTGCTAAAACTGCACAAGGCACCGGCTGGATCACATCTGGAATACTGTGCCCCCTTAGTTAAGGAAAGATTCGAGCGGGTGACAATGGATGCAGTCTGGAGAAGGTTCACTAGGTTGATCCCAGGTCTGAAGGTACTGTCTTAAGTGGAGAGGTTGAATAGGCTGGATCTGTACTTGTCGGAGTTTAGAAGAACAAGAGGCAACCTTGTTGAAGCATGCAAGATTCGACAGGGGCTTGACAATTTAGATGCACGGGATATTGCTTCCCTTTCTGGGGAGAGCCTTGGACCAGACAGTAATAATCTCGGAGTAAGGGAAGATGAGGAGGATTTCCTTCCTCCAGAGGGTAGAGAATCTTTGTAATTCCTTATGTGGAAGACTATGGAGGCGGTGTCATCAAGTATATTCAAAGCTGAGATGGGCAGATTTTTAATCGGTAAGGGAATCAAAAGTGATGGGGGGGGGGGGGAAGGTAGGAAGGTGGAGTTGAGGATAATCAGATTTGCCAATAATCTCCCTGAATTGCATGGGCTGATTAACTTGCTTCTGCTCTTACAGCTTATAGTCAGTGGTATAATGGCGCAATTATTGGACTCATGTTCTGGGGCACAGGTTCAAGCCCAACGTCACAGATGGTGAAATTTCAATTCACTCGAATCTGGAATGAAAAGTTCGTCTAATGGCAGTGATATAGCTACTGGCGATGGTTATAAAAAAAAAATCTGGGTCACTGATGTCCTTTAAGGAAATCTGCCATTCTTACCCAGTCTGGCATACATGTGACTTCAGTCACATAGCAATGTTATTGATCCTTAAATGCCCTCTCAAATAACCTAGTAAACCACTCAATGAGTACATCTGGGGATGGTCAATAATGATACTATAGCCAGCTATACATACACTCCATGAGTGACTATAAAAATAATTTTCAAGAGTGTACTATTACTGCTATTCAATTCTCAGATTGCTTATTCTAAACATGCCACCAACACAAATTCCTCTCTGGCAAACAGTCTGAATTTAAACGAGAATCTTGCAATTTGTATATTTGATCCCAAGGTAAGTTTCTGAATGTAGCTTCAAATTTAAATCATGTCAACTGTGAGAGCATGGAAGAAGAGCTGGCTAAAGTGAATTGGCAAAATAAGGTAAAGGACAGGTCAGTGGCAGAATTTAAGGAGATACTTCAGAATAAACTGAATAGACATCATCTAAGAGGAAGAAATATTCCATGATGAGTAGCAACCATCTATGGCTAACTAAAAACATTTAAGGTATATCAAGTTAAAAAAAACATATAAGTGCACAAAGATGGGTAACAGGTTAACAGACTGGACAGAATGCACAAAACAGAAAGAATGAGCAATAGGTTAATAAGGAGGGACATTTAAAGAATTGGGAGAAGATGGCTCGAAAAATAAAAACATGGTAAAAGTTTGACAGATATTTAAAATAAAGAGTTAAGTGAGTGGATGTGAGTGAGTCTGGGGAATTAATAATGGAAAACAAGTGAACAGAGGGTATAAGTAACATCACAGAAGTAAGTAAATCAGAAAATGGAGGGTCGCAGGAAATCAAAGTTACAGTCATCACAAAAGAAATACTGAATAAATTGCTGGAGCTGACAAATACCTGGGTCCTCATGGACTTCATCCTAGGTCCTGAAAAGAAATGGTTCATGAATTCTCCAGATTTAGAGAAGGCTCCATTAGATATGAACACACAAACATGGAGCAGGAAAGTGTCACTCAGCCCCTCAAATGTGCTCAACCATCCAATGAGCCGAGAAGTGGCAGATGGAGTTTAATTCAGATAAATGTGATGTGCTGCATTTTGGGAAAGCAAATCTTAGCAGGAATTATACACATAATGGTAAGGTCCTGGGGAATATTGCTGAACAGAGACGTTGGAGTGCAGGTTCATAGCTCCTTGAAAGTGGAGTCACAGGTAGATAGGATAGTGAAGAAGGCATTTGGTATGCTTTCCTTTATTGGTCAGAGTATTGAGTACATGAGTTTGGAGGTAATATTGCGGCTGTACATTGGTTAGGCCACTGTTGGAATATTGCGTGCAATTCTGGTCTCCTTCCTATCGGAAAGATGTTGTGAAACTTGAAAGGGTTCAGAAAAGAATTACAAGGATGTTGCCAGGGTTGGAGGATTTGAGCTATGGGGAGAGGCTGAATAGGCTGGGGCTGTTTTCCCTGGAGCTTCGGAGGCTGAGGGATGACCTTATAGAGGTTTACAAAATTATGAGGGACATGGATAGGATAATTAGACAAAGTCTTTTACCTGGCATCGGGGAGTCCAGAACTGGAGGGCATAGGTTTATGGTGAGAGGGGAAAGATATAAAAGGGACCTAAGGGGCAACTTTTTCACAGAGAGGGTGATACGTATATGGAATGAGCTGCCAGAGGAAGTGGTGGAGGCTGATACAATTGCAACATTTAAATGCATTTGGTTGGGTATGTGAATAGGAAAGGTTTGGAGAGATATGGGCCGGGTGCTGGCAGGTGGGACTAGATCAGGTTAGGATAACTGGTCAGCATGGACGGGTTGGACCGAAGGGTCTGTTTCCATGCTGTACATCCCTATGACCTATGACTCTAAGATCATGGTTAATCTGGTTGTAACCTCAAATCCATATTCCTGTCCATCTTGACAACACTCATCTCACTAAGAAGAATCTACCTACTCCTGTCATAAAAATACTTATAGACTCTGCTTCCACTAATTCCGCGGGGACAGAATTCCAAAGATTCACAACCTAGAACATAGAACATGACAGCGCAGTTACAGGCCCTTCGGCCCTTGATGTTGCGCCAAACTGTGGAACCAATCTGAAGCCTATCTAACCTAAACTATTTCATTCTCGCTCATATGCCTAAACAATGACTATTTAAATGCCCTTAAAGTTGGCGAGTCTACTACTGTTGCAAGCAGTGCATTCTACGCCCCTACGACTCTGAGTAAAGAAACCACCTCTATATCTATAACCCCTCAATTTAAAGCTATGTCCCCTCATGCTAGCCATCACCATCCAAGGGAAAAGGCTCTCACTGTCCGACCTATCCAACCCTCTATTATCATATATGCCTTTATTATCATATATGTCTCTATTAAGTCTCCTCTTAACCTTCTTCTCTCTAACGAAAACAGCCTCATGTTCCTCAGTAAGACCTGCCCTCCATACCAGGCAATATCCTTTAAATCTCCTCTGAACCTTTTCCAAAACTTCCACATCCTTCCTATAATGCAGTGAACAGAACTGTACACAATACTCCAAATGTGGCCACGTCACACTTTTGTACAGATGCAGCATGATCTCATGGTACCGAATCTCAATCCCTCTAGCAATAAAAGGTAACACACTGTATGCCTTCTTAACAACCCTATTAACCTGGGTGACAACTTTCAAGGATTTATGTACCTGGATACCGAGATCTCTCTGTTCATCTACGCTGCAAAGAATCTTACCATTAGCCCAGTGCTCTGCATTCCTGTTACTCCTTCCAAAGAAGATCAGCTCACACTTTTCCATATTAAACTCCATTTGCCACCTCTCAGCCCAGCTCTGCAACTTATCTATGCCCCTCTGTAACCTACAGCATCCTTTGTCACTATCCACAACTTTACCAACCTTAGTAGCATCCACAAATTTACTGACCTATCCTTCAACGCCCTCATCCAGGTCATTTATATAAATGACAAACAACAGTGGACCCAAAACAGATCCTTGCAATACCCCACTAGTAACTGAACTCCAAGATGAATTTTTCCAATCAACCACCACCAATCCAAATCGCTAAATCACCCTCCATCCCATGCCTCCGTATTTTGTGCCTACCATGAGAAACTTTATCAAATGCCTTACTGAAATCCATGTACATCAACTGCTTTACCCTCATCCACCTGTTTGGTCACCTTCTCAAAGAACTAATAAGGTTTGTGAGGCACGAACTACCCTTCACAAAACTGTGTTGATTATCCTTAATCAAATTATTCCTTTCTAGATGATTATAAATCCTATCTCTTATAATCTTTTCCAACATTTTACCCACAACCGAAGTAAGGCTCACAGGTCTATAATTTCCAGGTTTTCTCTACTCCCCTTCTTGAACAAGGGTACAATGTTTGCTGTTTTCTGGCACTATTCCTGGAGACAATGATGACATAACGATCAAAGCCAAAGGCTCGGCAATCTCCTCCCTGGCTTCCCAGGGAATCCTAGGATAAATCCCATCCGGTCCATGGGACTTAACTATTATTACACTTTCCAGAAATGCTAACACCTCCTCCTTATGCACCTCAATCCCCTCTAGTCTAGTAGTCTGTATCTCAATATTCTCCTTGACCACACTGTCTTTTTCTAGTGTGAATACTGATGAAAAGTATTTATTTAGCGCTTTTCCCTCTGACTCCACACATAACTTCCCACTACTATGCTTGATTGGCCCTAATCTTTCTCTAGTCATTCTTTTATTCCTGATATACCGACTGAGACTTTTCTTTAAACTAATCTTTGTCGTATTTGGGCAACCTTCATACCTCCTTAATGACCTTGCAATAGTGCAATGCAAACTCAGTACCAGCCCTCTGACAGTGCCCACTCAGTCAGTACTGTCCCTCAACACAACAGTGCTCCCTCAGCACTGATCCTGAGAGTGTGACACTCCCTTAGGACTGCACAAAGTTGGCCTGCAGGTTCGTGGCCCCCATCCTTTTCAGTATCAAAGCTGCATAACTGAGCAGATTTCCCTTCTCCTGCACATGTTCTGTGATGAATGTCAGCAAATACTGCCTTCATTAATGGACACAAAGTCTCTCGAGGTAATCAGTAAACCAGTTAAATATAGCTGCGATCAGTGGAGTAGTAGGACTAGAGACAAAGGAACAAATCACCAATTTCAGTTGTAACAAGATGAAGCATTATCTCCACCTTAAATGCTAAGGTTCCAGGTCTTACTATAAACAATCAATATCGTTAACATATGCACAGCAACTAGAAAGAAAGTCACAGGTGCAGCCTTTTATACAGCACCCAACAATAGCTTGTCTGGGTAATACAAGAGAGACAACATACCTTCAGGGGACTCCTCTTGCACATAGGTTCCAGTCAAATACCGGTGAACAAGGGCAGACTTCCCACTCGATAGATTCCCCACGATTCCCTGGCAAACAAAATATGTTGAGTTCAGTTATGATAGAATCCCAGTGACATCCTGCTAGCTTGCGATAAAGTGGAAGAAGCAGTCAGCTGTTCTATTCAAATACTTTCCTGGATTGTGGGAAATGCTGGCAAATGCAAGCATTGTTATTGTTTACAGAAGTTAAGTTAATCCATAGATCGATGCAGTAAAGGGCAATCAAGACACAGCTGATTCAGAAAGTCTGCATTCCAATCTCACTCTGGGATTGAATACAGCATTCAGGTGGATGCCTGAGTACACTATGGAGGGAGCGCTGCACAATCAGAGGGTCACTACTAACAGCATTGTGGGTGTCGCTATACCAAACAGACTGCAGTGGTTCATGAAGACAGCTCCCCACCACCTTCAAGGGACAACTAGGGATGGGCAATAAATGGTCCAAGTCAGCGACAGTCACATCCCATAAACAAATAGAAACAAAATTTGTCCAAGATCATGGTCAATGTATCTCCTCAAACATACCAGCACAAACAGCTTATTTAGTCGCTTACCACATGGCTTTTTGTTGTCAATTTGCTATGCATGAATTGGCTGCCATGTTTAGCTAATTCACAACGGCGTCTAAACTTCAAATAGGTAAAAGTGAGGACTGCAGATGCTGGAGATCAGAGTCGAGAGTGTGGTGCTGGAAAAGCACAGCAGGTTAGGCTAGCATCCGAGGAGCAGGAAAATCGATGTTTTGGGAAAAAGCCCTTCATCAGGAATGAGGCTTCCAAATTGTGTTGGTCTGAATGTGGTCCAGTGTCCGCTTGGAATCAGTTGGTTCAGTAAGCAGGTACTGAGGAAGGAGATGAGGCTGTGGTAGTGAGTCTGTTTCAGGACGTGACGGAAGAGCTTCAGGGCAGAGGAGATGATCTGGGTGCTGCAGTGAGAGAGAGACTCACTGAGATCTTTGTTGAGAGAGGAGGAGAACTTCTCCAAGGTAGACATCCTTGGAAGAGGATTCGTAGTGAGGTTAAAATCAACTAGGTGAAAGTGAGGATTGCAGATGCTGAAGATTAGAGCCGAGAGTGTGGTGCTGGAAAAGCACAGCAGGTCAGGCAGCATCTGAGGAGCAGGTAAATCACGTTTCGGGCAAAAGCCCTTCATCAGGAATGATTTTCCTGCTCCTCAGATGCTGCCTGACCTACTGTGCTTTTCCAGCACACACTCTTGACTCTAAACTTCAAATGGCTGTATTGATAGTGAACATTTTTTTCTGGCGCAGTTGTCAACTAGTGCTATTTCCCAAGAAGGAGAAAGTGAGGTCTGCAGATGCTGGAGATCAAAGTTGAAACTTTATTGCTGGAACAGCACAGCAGGTCAGGCAGCATCCAGGGAACAGGAGATTCGACGTTTCGGGCACAGGCCCTTCTTCAGGAAGGCCTGAAGAAGGGCCTGTGCCCGAAACGTCGAATCTCCTGTTCCCTGGATGCTGCCTGACCTGCTGTGCTGTTCCAGCAATAAAGTTTCAACTATTTCCCAAGAAGCCAACAGGGGGAGCTTGATTCCATAGTGTTCAGCTGACAGTTCCCACTGCAAATATATCTGCAATGTTCGGCTATTGTAGAGACAGGAAAGTGCAGGATTTATATGAGAGATTTCACTGAAAGATCTCTGTCATCACCTGACATCAATCTTGGCCTCCTCTTTCCATGGAATATGCCTGAATCACAGAAAAATAACACTGTGAGTTAATATCACAGAACCACATTTATATAGACACCTCATGCACTCTGTACAAACACTTGGGCCATGCGGACACGCAGATCAGTCCACTCAGTATTCTCACATGAACAAATTTCCAGGACACATGTATCTCCAGCTTAAAAGTGCAGCCATTAACAAGTCTGGCTTTCACCCAGTCTGCACAGTGAGTGATGGACAATGGCCTCAGTGTTTCTGAGATTGGCAACAGATAATAACAGCTGGACTAGATAATGAAGCCAGTGCAGTACAATGGGTCAAACGGCCTGCTCCTGCATTGTAATAATTTTGAAATTTTGAGTCAAGCAGAGGATGACTGGGCAAAGGACCACACTCCGTTTTAAAAAATAGATAACACAATAAATGTTTGTCTAGCCAGCAGCAACATGCACAACTCCTGTACTATTATAAAAAGAAATATATAAAAAGATCATTATTTTCCCTACACAGTGATAAACCATATACTCTCACTAACCCTCTGGGATAAAATCCCCAAGTATCTCTCTCAGATGCAGTGTCCAGGGTGTGACCCCTCATTCTACAAAGCAGCAATGATTGTACTAAATAAAATGACAGTAATGCATTGTGTATGAGATGTCTGAGCATTATGTAATTGGAGACTTTCTCAAGTGTTTTTTTAAACACGCTGACTCTGCTGTTCTGGGAACTGGGGTTATCAAGCCTGTTTTTTACATTGTCGTTGTACACTTTGCTCTGTGTCAGCAAAGACTGTTAATTACATAGGACAGCCTAAAATCAACACAAACAAGACAAAGGGTTTGCAGTGCAGATCCACCCCTTAATTAAGTGAGCAAACAACCCTTGATGGTACCTGACAACCAATCACGAATTGGTGAGAGGGCACATAGCTCTGTCACAAGGTATCAAGACATGGATACCTGGGCTGCTGTCTCCCAGCCAAACCCCAGAAATTTCACACCACTTCATAGTATTTTCTTCACATTTCAGTTTGGCCCACAGAGCATTCTACAGATAAACTGCCCAAAATTTCTGTTAACATGCAACAGAAAACATTGGAGGGAGAGGCCCACAGGAACGAAGACAACCACTAAAACCTGTAGTCCTTATGACACATTGAAACGCCCTCAAGTACTTCACATAAGCATTATCAAGCAGATAGGACTCAGCTCTGGAGTAAGAGGGAGGATGGAACAGAGGAGGGGAGGCAGGGCTGGAACAAGAGCAAGCAGTAGCATCATAGTAAACCAAACCGATAGACTAATGTCCTGAGAAATCCACAACAACAGATGTGAGAAAACAAAAAAACTGTGCATGCTGGAAATCAGAAAAATCAGAAATTAATGGAAAAGCTCAGCAGGTCTGGCAGCAGCTATGGAGAAAAAGCAAAGTAAGAAGCAGCACTGGACATGAAAAGTTAACTCTGCTTTCTTTCTCTAGATACTGCCATGACAGATGGTGACCTTGAATTCAATAAAAATCTGGGATAAAACTGGCGAGTTGGTCTAATGGCGATCTTGCAGTTACTGTGGATTGTTGTAAAAGCCATTCTTCACCAATGTACTTTAGAGAAGGAAATCCACCGTCCTCACCCAGTCTGACCTACAGATGACTCCAACCTCACAGCAATGTGGTTGCCTCTTAACTACCCTCTGCGCAATTAGGGATGGGCAATAACTGCTGGCTTGGACAATGACACCCAAATCCTATGAATGAATTTATAAAATAATGAAGAGGAAGAGGGTAGTTTAGACATCATCATGCACTCAAGTGGCAAGTTAAATATACTCATTTTTTTTACATTGAAACCTTCTAGAAATAGCGCAGGTTTGATTTAGATTAGATTACAGTGTGGAAACAGGTCCTTCGGCCCAACAAGTCCACACTGACCCGCCGAAGCAAAACCCACCCATACCCCTACATTTACCCCTTACCTAACACTACGGGCAATTTAGCATGGCCAATTCACCTGACCTGCACACCTTTGGATGGTGGGAGGAAACCGGAGCACCCGGAGGAAACCCACGCAGACACGGGGAGAACGTGCAAACTCCACACAGTCAGTCGCCTGAGGCGGGAATTGAACCCAGGTCTCTGGCGCTGTGAGGCAGCAGTGCTAACCACTGTGCCACCGTGCCGCCCCGTTTGGGCGGGATGCTCTTCAGAGAGTTGGCGCAGACTCAATGGGCCAAATGGCTTCTGGCAGGTGAAAATAGAACTTAGGGGACATAGCCTCAAAATAAGTTGGGACAGATTTAGGACAGAGTTGAGGAGAAACTTCCTTCACCCAAAGGATGGAGCATCTGTGGAATTCCCTGCCCAGTGAAGCAGTTGAGGCTACCTCATTGAATGTTTTTAAGGCAAAGATAGACAGATCTTTGAACAGTAAAGGAATTAAGGGTTATGGTGAGTGGGCGGGTAAGTGGACATGAGTCAATGAAAAAGATCACCCATGATCTTATTGAATGGTAGAACAGACTCGCCCAGCTAGAGGCCTACCCTGCTCCTATTTCTAACGTTCTTAAGTTTCTGCACTCTGGGGATTCTATGGTTATATGAGCAGCTAAATATGTTAGCTTTTTTGGGACTTCAGGATTCACATGCATAATCCTGTGAAGGTTGCCAGGCAAGTTAAAACAGAAGTTAAGAAGGCTTATAGGATCCTTGGGTTTATAAGTCAAGGCATAGCATATAAAAACAACAAAGTGATGCTACACTTTCACAAACCATTGGTCAGATAACATTTGGAGTATTGTGTTCAGTTCCAGGCACCTTATTTAAGGAAAGATGTTACACGCCTGGTGAGAGAGCAATCAAGATTTATTAAAATTGTACCAGTAATGAGGGATTTTAGATACAAGAGAAGATTAGATAAGTTGGGCTTATTCTCCTTGAGCAGAGAAGATTAAGAGGTGACCTTGAGGTGTTCAAAAGTATGAACAATTTTGACAGGATAAACAAACATTCTGTTTCCACTACTTGGTATGTCAGTGACTGGGGGCCACAAATTCAAGACTGTCAGCATGAGAGCTTGGAGTGAGATGAGGACAAACTCATGGAGTTGTTAGGATTTGGAATGTGCTGCCTGGGAGAGGGGTGGAGGCAAATTCCATAGAAGGTTTCAAGAGAGAGCTGGATATATGTTTGAAAGTGATGAATTTAGAGGACTATGGAAATAGGGCTGGATAGTCGGACGAGCTGGGTTAACTCTTGCGGGAATCAGTACAGATATGATGGGTCAAATGGCCTCCTTCTGTACTGTATGATTCTATGGTTTTTCATTCACTCAGCAAGAATCATGCTGTGAGCACATTCCTTTGTCTCATTAAGTCAAGAAAAATGGCTTTGAAAGCGTGAACAGAGAAATCCAGTGAGTCAGGTTTGTTTATATTTAACCAATTTTCTTAATCAACCTATTCAGAGATGTCATTACACATCACTAGAGCAGATCCGACTCGAGCCCAGGCGCCTCAGTCCAGGGGTAGGGACTCTATCTCTGTGAGAGGAAAGCACAGCAGGTCAGGCAGCATCCGAGGAGCAGGAAAATCAACATTTCGGGCAAAAGCCCTTCATCAGAAAAGCCCTCCATTCCTGATGAAGGGCTTTTGCCCAAAACTTCGATTTTCCTCGGATGCTGACTGACCTGCTGTGCTTTTCCAGCACCACTCTAATCCAAACTCTGGTTTCCAGCATCTGCAGTCCTCACTTCTGCCTCTATCTCTGTGGCACAAGTGGGCCCCAGAGTAAGTGAGGTTGCTGAACATTGTAAATGTCTGTGGTGACTGGAACCAAGTGTTGGTTGGTTGACTACGAATTCCTTCATTGGGATTGTTAACCAGTGCCAATCAGGCAGCTCTGCCTGACCAATATAAACAGAAGATAACCAGACGGTGTGTCAGGGCGGCCCGAGAGCGGGAAGGTGTGTCAGGGCGGACAGAGAGCGGGAAGCGCTGTGAGGGGTTCGCTGCCGGAAGGTGGGGGGCAGTGGTTTGCTGGGTGTCAGTGTTCTAAACACTGGTTTATTGTTTGTTTGATTAAACTGTCTTGTATGAGTTTGTTACTGTTTCCCTTTTGATGACAGGGTGGGATTTGAGGTGCGTCCTCATTTCCCTGAGTGCATGGTGGGGTTTGGGGTTTGGCCATCCTGCACCTTCCCCCTGTTAAGAGCAGTCTTTTTGCTTTCTTTTTACTGTTAACTGTTTACATTTTGTACCATTTCATGAAACAAAAAAAAAGAGAATTTAGAATCTCCTCAGTTCAGGGACTGACTCTGAGCTGGCTGTAGCCAATGTACCATGCACAATGAACTAAGGAGTGACTCGGTGACAGGATACCTGCCTCTGTGCAGTTATTTCAATGTCAAACAGCTGCTCTGACCAGGGCTAATCTTGCACTTAAATGAAGTTGAGGATCCAGTGAAATGATTAGGCACACAAATGCATTTATATTTTCCAATGGAATGGATTAATAAGATTGTAATAATGGAGGATTTTAATTTTCCAAACATTGACCAGGCCTATCATAGTATTAAAGGTTTGGATGGTGAAGAATTTTTCAAATGTGTTCAAGAAAATTTTCTTTATCAATATATGGATGCTCCTACTACAAAGGGGCGAAACTAGACTTTTGGGCAATAAGACAGGGCAGATGACTGAGGTAAAAGTCGGGGAACACTTTGGCTCTAGCGATCATAATTCCATTCATTTTGAAATGGTTATGGAAAAGAGTAAGCCTTCCATAAAAGGTAAAGTTTTTAATTGGAGTAAAGCAAATTTTAATGGTCTGAGACAAAAACTTTCAAATGTTGATTGGAGTGGACTGTTTGCAGGTAAAAGGATGTCTGACAAGTGAGGTGCATTCAAGAGTGTAACGATGAGAGTTCAGAGGCATTTTGTTCCTATTAGAGTGAAGGGTAAGGCTGGTAAGATTGAGGAACAATGCATGAATAAACATTTTGAGGTTCTAGTCAAGAATAAAAGAGAATCTTATTTTAGATATAGACAACTTGTTTCAATTGAATCTCTTAATCAATATAAAGAGTGTCAGGGCATTCCTAAGAGAGAAACCAGGAAGGCAAAGAGGGGATACGAGATAGCATTGGCAGATAAGATTGAGGATATTCCAAAGAGAGTCTACAAATAGATTAAGAGTAAGAGGTACTTAGAGAGCGATAAAGCCTCTTCAAGATCAAGGAGGTCTTCTTTGTGTTGAACCCCAAGAGATGGGAGAGATACTAAATGAATATTTTGTATCAGTTCTCACTGTGGTCTAGAAAAAGCAGATAAATAAACGTTGATGTTTTACCAACAGTTCACATTACAGAAGAGTAAGTTTGGAAGGTCTTAGAGTACAAAGGTGGATAAATCTCCAGGATCTGATCTAATGTGTCCCAGAACATTGTGGAAAGTATGAGATCCCTGGCAGAAATACTTGCATCGTCTATAACTACAGGTGAAGTGCCTGATGACTGGAGGGTAGCTACAAAAAGGCTGTAAGTAGAAATTGGGGAACTATAAACCTGAGAGTCTGACCTTGGTTATGGGTAAATTGTTGGAGGTGATTATAAAAAATAGGATTTACGGAAATTTAGACAGGCAAAAATTGATTAAGGATACACCCTAGAGTTCTGAGAGAGGTGGCTGAGGAAATAGCAGAGGTATTGGTTGAGATCTTTCAAGAGTCACTGGAGTCAGGAAAGGTCCCAGATGATTGGAAGATGGCTGTTGTAACCCCCTTGTTCAAGAAAGGATCAAGGCAAAAGATGGAAAATTATAGGCCAATCACCTTAACCTCGGTTGTTGGTAAAATTCTAGAATCCATCATTAAGGATGAGGTTTCTAAATTCTTGGAAGAGCAGAGTCTGATTAGAAAAAGTCAACATGGATTTAGTAAAGGGAGGTCATGCCTGACAAACCTGTTGGAATTTTTTGAAGAGGTAACAAGTAGGTTAGACCAGAGAAACCCAGTGGATGTGGTCTATCTAGACTTTCAAAAGACCTTTGATAAGGTGCCACACGGGAGGCGGCTGAGCAAGGTGAGGGCCCATGGTGTTCGAGGTGAGCTGCTGGGATGGACTGAGGATTGGCTGTCTAACAGAAGGCAGAGAGTTGGGATAAAAGATTCTTTTTCAGAATGGCAGCCGGTGACGAGAGGTGTCCCGCAGGGTTCGGTGCTGGGGCCACAGCTGTTCGCAATATATATTAATGATTTGGATGAGGGAACCGGGGGAATTCTAGCAAAGTTTGCCGATGATACGAAGTTAGATGGACAGGCAGGTAGTACTGAGGAAGTGGGGAGGCTACAGAAGGATCTAGACAGGTGGGGAGAGTGGTCCAGGAAATGGCTGATGGAATTTAACGTGAGCAAGTGCGAGGTCTTGCACTTTGGCAAAAAGAATAAAAACATAGACTACTTTCTAAAATGGTGAGAAAATTAATAAAGCCAAAGCACAAAGGGATCTGGGAATGCTAGTCGAGGATTCTCTAAAGGTAAACATGCAGGTTGAGTCCGTGATTAAGAAAGCGAATGCAATGTTGTCTCTTATCTCAAGAAGGTTGGAATATAAAAGCAGAGATGTCCCAGAGAGTGGTGGGGGCATGGAATGCGCTGCCTGTGGGAGTGGTAGAATCAGAATCTTTGGTGACCTTTAAGCGGCAATTGGATAGGTACATGGATGGGTGCTTAAGCTAGGACAAATGTTCGGCACAACATCATGGGCTGAAGGGCCTGTTCTGTGCTGTATTGTTCTATGTTCTATGTTCTATGATAGCATTGTTTTGTGAGGAAATTCCTGTCTCTCAAATTCGACTGCTTTTTTTTGAGGAAGTTACCAAAAATGATTTGGACGAGAATATGGAAGGTATGGTCAGTAAGTTTGTGGATAACACCAAAATTGGTTACATTGTAGATAGTGAAGAAGGTTTTCTAAGATTACAAAGGGATCTTGATCAAATCAGTCAATAGGCTGTAAAATAGCAGGTGGAGTTCAATCTGGATAAATGCGAGGTATTGCATTTTAGTGCAACAAACAAGGGTAGAACTTATACAATTAATGGTAGGGCCTTGGGTAGCATTGTAGAAAAGAGGGACCCGGGGTGCAGGTACGTAATTCTTTGAAGATTCCGTCACATATAGAGAGGGTGGTTTAAAAGACATTTGGCACACATGCTTTCATTGCTCAGTCCTTTGAGTTTCGGAGTTGGGAAGTCATGTTGAGGTTGTACAGGACATTGGTGAAGTCTCTTCTGGAATACAGTGACCAGTTCTGGTCACCCAGTTATAGGAAGGATATTATTAAACTGGAGAGGATTCAGAAGAGACATTCAGTGGGAAACATTATCACGGAAAGTGAGGGCACTCTGGTAAGCACTCAGAGGAGTGCCTGGGCTACCTGCTCAGACACAGACAGTAGGATACCTTATCATTTCAACAATGAGGGACTTCATACAAAGTAATATGGAGGAGTAGCAGTGACAGATCGGAATTAGGACACAATGGCCCTCCTTATCGAAAACCAACATTTGCAAAGTGAGTCAAGCCGTTGTCTGGCTGCATTTGCAAGATCAAAAGGAGGAGCAGAAGTAGGCCATTCAGCCCATCAGATCTGTTCTGCATTTCAATGAGATCATAGCTAATCTGATAATCTTCAATTCCACTTTCCGTTTTCCCTGTAATCCTTGATTCCCTTACTGATTAAAAATCAATCTTAAATATACTTAATTATCCAGCCTCAGCAACTCTTTGTTGAGGTAAGAAGTCTACAGATTCACTACCCTCAGAGAAGAAATTCCTCCTCATCTCTCTCTTAGATAAGCGACCCCTTATATTTGCTGCTATAGTTCCTAAGGATTGGACAGTAACTAATGTATTTAAGAAGGGAGAAAAGGAAGAGAAAAATCAGTGAACTATAAACTGGTTAGCTTGACATCGGCAGTGGGAAAATGATAGAGTCCTTTATAAAAGCACTTGGATGATAGTGAGTGACAAGATCAGAGTCAGCATTGATTTACAAACGGAAAGTTGCGCTTGTCAAATCTGCCAGAATTTCTTTGGGGATATAACTAGTAGAGTGGATTAGCAGGAGCCGCTGGATGTGAATTACTTGGATTTTCAGAAGGCTTTTGATAAGGTTCCACACAAGAGATTAGCGTGCAAAATTAAGGTACATGGGATTGGCAGACAGGAAACAAAGAGCATAAATAAACACATTTTTTTCCAAGTGCTGACCAGTGGGGTCCTGTAGGGATCAGTGCTAGGACTCCAACTATTCACAATATATTGTCACAATGATGTAGATGAGGAAACCACATTTTATATCTGCAGATGACACGAAGCTGAGTGGGAGGGTATGCTATGAGGAGGACGCTGAGTAGCTTCAGCATAATTTGAACAAGTGAGTGAGCAAATTTATGGCAGATGCAGTATAATGTTGATAAACGTGAGGCTTTGTAGCAAAAACGGGAAAGTTGATTATTATGTGAATGGGAAATGGACAGGTCCTTGTACACCAGCCGATGATAAGCCTACAGGTGCAGGAGATGGTGAAGAACACAAATGGTATGTTGGCCTTCATAGCAAGAGAATTTGAGTACAGGAGCAGGGATGTCTTGCTAAAATTATGCAGGCCTTGGTGAGACCATACCTGGGGTACCATGTGCAATTTTGGTCTTCTTGTCTGAGCAAAGACATTCTGGCTATGGAGGAAGTGAAATAGAGGTTGAGCAGACTAATTCCTGGTATGCAGGACTGATGAATGAAGAGAGATTGGATCAGTTAGGATTTTATTAGGCAATGGAGCAGATGTGAGACTAACATAATAAACTGCTGTACAAAAGATGTGGGACTCTTAGGCTAAGGACTGGTTGTTTGGCTGAGCTAATTGGAGACAGTGAGGACTGCAGATGCTGGGAAGTCAGAGTCGATGAAGCATGGAGCTGGAAAAAGCACAGCAGGTCAAGCAGCATCAAAGGAGCAGGGGACTTGACGATCCAGGTCAGAACCTATCATCAGGACATGGCAAGTTAAGGTAGGGATATTGTGACAAAGCAGGTAGGTGTTAAGTGAATGAATGCTAAGACAGTAAGTGAGTAGCCTTGAGATGCAGTCTGTCCAAGCTGTGAGCTGGGTGCCCACCCCTGTGCATAAACTGTCACTGCTGCAGCCTTTCCATGTGAATCGCTGGTGTGCCCTGCAATGCCAGATTGTTTCCAGAGCTCACTGCTCTTCTATCAGTTATGTGCCAGGATGGTCATGATGGGTTAGAAAATGGCAATTGCCAATGTTCTTCGAGGAGGAGTGTGTGAGGCTGATGCCCAAGGATTGTGCCTTCATCTACAGCCAACATCGAGGTTGTCTGGAGCAAGCAGCGAACTGAATTCATCAAATACATCCTCGGATTTCCTTGTCGGGTTTCCAGACATCTGCTTGTTGGGTGCATTTGGTAAGATGGGAGTATGTATATTGATGAAGCAGGTGGGCTGTTAACATAGCATTTAACAATCAATAACAAGCACCAATTCACATCTCACCACCACCCGGCAAGGATCTCACTACATCCCTTGTGAAAACCATAGCAGATGCAGCAAGATAATCTCATCGTTGAGATAGATTTGGAGATGCCGGTGTTGGACTGGGGTGTACAAAGTTAAAAATCACACAACACTAGGTTATAGTCCAACAGGTTTAATCGGAAGCACTAGCTTTTGGAGCGCCACTCCTTCATTAGGTGGTTGTGGAGGACACAATTGTAAGACACAGAATTTATAGCAAATGTTTACAGTGTGATGTAACTGAAATTATACATTGAAAAATACCTTGATTGTTTGTTAAGTCTCTCATCTAATGGAATGACCATGGTAGTTTTACTTCTTTCATATGTAAATCACAATTTTTTTTTTTTAAAAGTTACATTCTCAGGTTAACTGTAACAATTGGTGTTAGCTAGATAAGATGTTACCTGACTGAGCTTCTGAGTACCACAGAAAAGCACTCCTTCTCCTAGCCTTAAGCAGCACTTAAAAGATAGAATTATTATCTTAAAGTGAGCCATTGGGTTCAGCAAGGCCAGAAGTTTTAGTCAGCCAGCAATAAATTTAAAATGGAGCTCAATGGGAGGTACAGATCTAACTTTGGTGTTCAAATATTTGTGACTCAAACAAAACCAAACTAATTACAGAAGAGTTCACTTACCACTTTCAGTTCTGGGACAGAGCGGCTCAACGTCCACTCCTGGCTGTTCACAAATGAATCTGTAACAAATAGTACAGGCCATTTTAGTTAAAAGTTCTGCCCACAGCTAAGCAATAAAGAAAACAAGTTCAATGTTAGCATCTTGCACAGCATCAGGACAGTCCAATGCATTTTTTCACCAAAAAGATACTTGTGAAATGTAGTCACAACAATAATAGGACACAAATGACACTGAGCCAAGCTCAGCCACAGCTGCTCATGGAGAATTAATCATTTCAAGTGGCATATTGTTCCATTAATATTAACTGGAAAATACATCATCTTTAATAGTAACTGCCCCAAAACAGCCAAACACTGCCTTCCTGAGCTGTGTCCAATCTAACTGACTGCATTGTGTATATCTCATCAGAATGTAGATATATCTCGTGGGCCTTCTGCAACTCACTAGTAATTCCCCACCACACAGTGTCACAAGTTGTATTCAGGGAAACATAAGGAAAGTCATTCAGCAGAAAAGCTTGATCCGCCACTTAAATAAATTACCTGCCATTTGTAACTTAAACCCATTTAAGCTAGCATGATCCAGAAAAATCTGCATTTTCAAAGCTGATCACAGAGCCAAACATGAACATTTTCTGGGTGACAAGTTCAAGGTTTCCATGACTGTTTAAAGAAGTGGTTCTTTATTTCACTTTTCAATGTCTTGGCTCTAAATTTAAAATTTAATTGCCCATGTTCTGGACTTCTTCCACCAGAGGAAATAGATTCTTTGTATCTTATCTATTACAGAGTCAAAGTGTTATAATGCAGAAGGAGGCCATTCAGCCAACTGTGTCACCACCAGCTCTCTGAGCATTTTGATTTGGTGTCAGCTTATCACCATTTCCTCATAACCCTGCATATTGTTTCCAATTAAATAACCATCCAATGCCTTTTTGAATACCTCAATTGAACCTGTCCCCACCACATTTCCAGACAGTGCATTCCATCACCTAACCACTCCGAGTGAAAAGATTTTTTCTCACTTTGCATTTTTCGTCTTTTGCAGAATTTTATGACACTGCCTTTTAGTTATTTTTATCCTTTTACAATTGGGAAGAATTCCTCCCTCCGACTAAAGTTTCTATCAAATCTCTTCTGAGCCTTCTCCTCTCCAAGGAAAGATCTCTCAGCTTCTCCAATCTTTCTTCATGACTGAAGAATCACATCCCTGGAGCTTTTCTGGTAAACCTTTCTGCATTCTGGAGTGAGGTGAAATCTGCAGATTTGATTCTGTACTTGTGAGATTTGTGCAGATTTATCTTTAAGTGGTGGAGCAGTCCAATTAAAACTCAATGTAGACTGGCTCAGTATAGAAGTCTTGTAGCACAGTGGTAATGTTCCTATCTCTGGACCTGAAGAAATGGGTTCAAGTATCATATGCTCCAGAGATGCCATGACATTTGTGAGGGGGTTGATTAAAAATATCTAAACTTGATCCTCATTAACTGATTCAGAGCAGCCCATTGTGTTGGGTGCATGTATAAGTAGCCAACTTACTGCAAACTAGCACTTCTGTGAGACTTCCAATAGAGTGCTAGAGTTGAATGAAGGAAAAACAGAGCTTTTGAAAGTTGTTTGCCTAAATGAAAAGGCTGGTCAGCCAGTAGGATTGGTGAGTATTTCTTGTCTCTTAAGTAAAAATAAGGCGTTCAGTTTGCGTTCAGGTCTCTAGAATTTTTTTTCTCTTTCTCTAACATCATACTCGTTGGGTATCATGTTGACTTTGGTACATTTAAAAATCAAGGGTAAAAAGTGGGGATTCTTCAATTGTAAAGAGCAGGGGATGTTGTCATCATTAGTTAATAGGTTAGATAGCAGGTCAATTGATGTGTTGCAGCTGCTGGACACTAAGGTGTTCCACAGGGAACAAACAAGTTGCAAATATTTGCAATTTGAGAAACTTTGAGCCTGGACTGGAGAGCTGGAGTCCACTGTGCAGACAGTGTTGCAGCCTGGATGGAGGAAAGTTACCTGGACACTTTTCTGCAGGAGTTTTTAAATTAGGTAACTCACACTTGGTCTGTGATTATGATTAGGAAGGTGTGCCTGTATGAGAGGCAGATATGGGGGTTATGATAATCCCATAAGGCCCATTGGGAATGACTAAACAATCTCCCTATGGAGCTTGCTGACTGAGTTCCCTTGGTAACAAGCAATGGCCTACTCTGCTAGAACTCATCACCTTAGCCCTCTTGTGGCACAGCGGTAGTGTGGATCAGGAGGCTTGAGTTCAAGTCCCACCTACTCAAGAGTTTATAACAACATTTCTGAACAGGTTGATTAGAAAAATTGGTTTAAAAAGTACTACAAGGCCCCTGGAGGATCACTAATTAATCTCCTCACGATTTAAAAAAAATTATAAAACAGACCTCAAGGGCGGAATGGTGGCTCAGTGGTTGGCACTGCTGCATCACCGTGCCAGGGACCCAGGCTTGTTTCCAGACTTGGATGACTGTGTGGACTTTGCACATTCTCCCCGTGTCTGTGCGGGTTTTCTCCATGTGTTCTGGTTTCCTTCCTAAGTCCAAAGATGTGCAGATTAAGTGGATTGGCCACGCTAAATTGGCCCAGGGATGTGTAGGCTAGGTGGGTTAGCCATGGGAAATGTGGCGTTACACTGGGATGCTCTTTGGGTTGCTGCAAAAGGCCCAAAGGGCCTCCTGTGATGCAGTGGTAGTATTTCTATCTTTGAGCCAGGAGGCCCAAGTTCAAGTTGAAGAAGGGTGAAGTAACATCTCTGAACAGGGTTGGTTAGAAAATAGATTAAACTTCTTTAAAAGCAGACCCACCGACAGTCTGCTCCTCTTCCATTGTTACGTTTGTACTTGGGTGTCCTTGGGGAAGGAGCATGTGCTGTCCATCAATGCTGTAGGTGCTTTTAGAGAGAGGTGGGCACTGGGGGGGGGGTGCAGTGCTTTATTTCCCCCCTCCAACTCCAGTTTGATTTAGCCTCTCCCAGCTCTCCCAACAGCCCCCCCCCTTCACTTATGATGGTTTACATTGCCCATAATGGGCTTTGCTTATAAATATCTCATTGGCTACATGCCTATTTTACCAGGGGCAGTTATCATTTTTAGAGGCATTGTGAGATTGGGGATGGGAAATTCACTGAGTTGTTTGTGATAGCATTTCTGGGTGTGAAAGAAAAAAATAGCAGACCAACTGTCTGATCTCGGCTGGGACTAGACTATGTACACAATGAGCAGTGGCTCTACTTTGGTGTAAACGATATTGCTTTCCAGTCAGGTTTTCTGAGTTATTACAGAGTCCTCAAGAGCAGCTGTTGAGGAACCTCTGTAAGTGCAATTGTCCAAAAGCTGTGGACAAGAGTGAGGACTGCAGAGAGAATGAATGATTAGAAGGATATGGGTCAAGTGCAGGGAAATGGTGTTGGCATGGATAGACATTTTATTCTTTTCAGGCATGAGTGAGAGTCCTAAAGGATTTGTTGCCTCCTTGGCATCAGGGTTAAGGACATCTTCTTGGAGCTAGACAGGACCTCGGAGTGAGAGCGGAGCTGGTGGAATTTGAATTCAATTTTAAAAATCTGAAATTAAGAATCTAATGATGACCATGAATCCATGACTCTCACTGGAGTACAGGTTCCCCACTCTCCTGAAGTTATACTCAACAAAAAAAAGTTTTAGTTCACTAAGATCCTTTAGGGAAAGAAACTGCTATTCTTCTCAGGTCTGGTCTACATGTGCCTTGAGACCCACAACAATGTGGTTGATTCTTAAACTGCCCTTAGGGACGGGCAATAAATGCTGATCTAGCCTGCAATGCCTTCATTCCTTGAATGAATTTAAAAAAGACATTGGTACAACGAGATTGATAAAATTAGAAAGGAGGTTCTGCTGAAAGATTCTGAATAGTTAAGAACTAAGTTAAAAAGCAGAACATTCCAGGTAATTATCTGGGGTTGCTACCTATGCCATGGTTGAACTGGCATAGGGTAAAGAAAATCAAGGCATTAAACGTGTGTTTTGAAAACTGGTGTGGGATTTTCGTTCATGGGGACTGACATCAGTACTGGGGTAGAAGGGAGGGTGGTGCTGGAAAAACACAGGATGCTGCCTGACCTGCTGTGCTTTTCCAGCACCACACTCTCGACTCTGTTCTCCACCATTTGCAGTCCTCACTTTCTCCTGGGGTAGAAGGGAGCTAAGTGTCCTAGCAACTTAAATGGAATGTCATCCTTATTTTCCAGGGAATAGAGTATAAAAATAGCAAACTCTTGCTAAAACACTTCAGGGCACTAGAATACCGTAGCTTTGGGCTCCATACCTAAGGAAAGATGTACTGGCAGTGTAGGCAAATTAGGTTGATCCCACGTATAAAAAGAATTTCTTTAGAGGAGAGTTTGAGTAGATTGAACTTGTACTCTTTCATGCTTAGAAGAATGAGAGACAACCTTATTGAAACATACAAGCTTCTTGGGAGACTTGTTAAAAAAGGATGTGCAGAGACTGTTTTTTTCTCGTGGGAGATCTAAGACCAGAGGGTATAATTGCAGAGGGGTCAAAATATGGAATTCTTTCCTGCACAGAGTAATTAAGGCTGGGTTGTTCAGTATAATCAAGGCAAAGATTGTTTTTGATCAATAAGGGAACTGATTGAGTTTTTTGAAGAAGTAACAAAGAGGTAGATGAGAGCAAAGCGGTAGATGTGATCTATATGGACTTCAGTAAGGTGTTCGACAAGATTCCCCATGGGAGACTGGTTAGCAAGGTTAGATCGCATGGATTACAGGGAGAACTGGCCATTTCGATACAAAACTGCCTCAAAGGTAGAAGACAGAGGGATGATGATGGTGGGTTGTTTTTTGGACTGGAAGCCTGTGACCAGTGGAGTGCCACAATGATCAGTGCTGGGTCCACTATTTTTCATCATTTTATATACATGATTTGGATGTGACTATAAGAGGTATAGTAAGTTTGCAGATGACACCAAAATTGGAGGTGTAGTGGACAGCGAAGGTTACCTCAGATTACAATGGGAACTGGATCAGATGGGCCAATGGGCTGAGGAGGGGCCAATGGAGTTTAATTTGGATAAATATGAGGTATTGCATTTTGGAAAAGCAAATCAGAACAGGACTACACACTTAATGGTAAGGTCCTATGGAGTGTTGCTGAACAAAGACCTTGAAGTGCAGGTTCATAGCTCCTTGAAAATAGAGTCCCAGGTAAATAGGATAGTGAAGAAGGATTTGGTATGCTTTCCTTTATTGGTCCGAGTATTGAGTACAGGAGCTGGGAGGTCATGTTGTGGCTGTACAGGACATAGGCTGGCCACCTTTGGAATATTGCTTGCAATTCTGTTCTCCCTCCTATTGGAAGGAGGTTGTGAAACTTGAAAGAAATCAGAAAAGATTTACAATGATGTTGCCAGGGTTGGAGGATTTAAACTGTAGGGAGAGGTTGAATAGGCTGGGGCTGTTTTTCCTGGAGCGTCGGAGGCTGAAGGGTGATCTTATAGAGGTTTATAAAATCATGAAGGGCGTGGATAGGATAAAAAGACAAGGTCTTTTCCCTGGGGTGAGAAGTCCAGAACTAGAGGACATAGGATTAAGGTGAGAGGGGAAAGATATAAAAGGGACCTGAGGGGGAACCTTTTCACGCAGAGGGTGGTATGTGTATGGAATGAGCTGCCAGAGGAAGTGGTGGAGGCTGTTACAATGCAACATTTAAAAGGCATCTGGATGGGTATATGAATAGGAAAGTTTTGGAGGGACATGGGCCAAGTGCCGGCAAATGGGACTAGATTAGGTTGGGATGAGTGGTGTGGAAAAAAACTGCTCTGTGGTTAACTAAAGAAATCAAAAATAGTATTACAAGGAAAGGCATATAATTTTGCAAAAACAGATGGCACCCAGAGTATCAAAAACAGCAAGGAATTATAAAAAGATTAATAAGCAGGGAAAGAACATTCGTGAAACAGACTGTTAATTCCAGATTTTTATTGGATTCAAATTTCATCATCTGCCATGGCAGGATTCAAACCTGGGTCCCCAGTACAATTGGAGAAAGTGAGGACTGCAGATGCTGGAGATCAGAGTCAAAACACGTGGTGCTGGAAAAGCACAGCCAGTCATGCAGCATCCGAGGAGCAGGAGAGTCGATGTTTCGAGCATAAGCTCTTCATCAGGACCGGGATGTTTGGATTAACAGTTCAGTAATAAGACCACTAGGTCATCGCCTGCTGTGGGAATGGATAATGGTGAGGTGGGGAGTATTAAAAACTGCTAATGGGGCCCAACAGTGGTTGAAAAATAGGTTGGCTTGGTGAAAGCAGTCCATGTGGTGACAGGGTCTGTTGTGTGGGGACTGTGGTAAGGACATGGGAGAAGGTGCTCAGGCCCTAAAATTACTGAACTTGATTTTGAGATCTGAAAGCTGCAGGGTTTCCAAGCAGAAAATGATGTGCTGTTCTTCCAGCTCCTGCTGAGCTTCACTGCAGCAAGCCCAAGACAGAGGTGTTGGTCAGAAAACAAGGTGATATATTAAAGTTGTAGGTAACTGGAAGCTCAGGTTTATTTTTATATTTTACTGTGTACTGTACTGATCACTACTTACAGAAGGATAGCAGCAGGTCAGAGAAGGTTTACTAGACTACTACCTGGATTGGGTGGATGACCTTATGAGGAGAGGCTTGACAGGCTAGGCTTGTATCCTCTGTAGGATTGTAATGTATGAGATTCTGGCGGTTTGGGGTAGAAGGTTGACCAGAGAATGTGGAAAGTATGTTTTCTGGTGTGGGAGAATCTAGAACCAGGAATCACAGTTTAAAGATAAGGGGGTGCCAATTAAGACAGAGGTGAGCATACTTTCTTTCTTAGTCTTTGGAATTCCCTTCATCAAAAGGCAGTGATTGCAGAATCTTGAAACATTTTTAAGGCAGAAGAAGGTAGATTCTTGATTACAAGGCGATCAAAGACTATCAGGGATATGTTTCCTGTTGCCTGCATCTTCATTATATCACTTCATTGCCTGACCAACATTTCTGTCTCAGGCTTGCTGCAGTTCCACCAGTAAACAGTGACGTTAAAATGAGATCAGCCATGATCTTATTGAATGTTGGAGCAGATTCGAAGTGCTGAGTGGCCCATGCTTGTCCTTTGTTTGCATATTGACACGCACAAGTACATACTACCAGCTGTGCACTCACACTTTCAACAATCGTAGCCTCCTACAGGAATTCACTTGTTATAATCCACCATTATCCTATTCTCCTGCATACTCATAGCACCTGTAACAAAACCCTTCTTTAACTATCCTTTTAACATCACTCTAAACATCTCTGATGCTGTCAGAGTATACCTCGACTTGGTTCCCTCTCCACACTCACTTTTCACAACCAGCTTTGAACTGAAATGTTGTACAAAGGAAAGTTGCTTTCTACAGCATGGACACAATCCAGAAAGATGAGAAAAATGCCAACAACAGATTTCAATATGAGATGAGTCATGTCCTTCTGTTATTATTCAGAGACTGCAATATGTCAAAATCATATTCATGCTAGGTTTTAGAAAACAGCTGTTATCACTGGACAAGTCAGATTCCAGACTGAAATCTGACTTGATAGATCATATTTGTATTGTATCTTGGTTTAAACTTGGCAGGTTCTCAGTGAAACATGAGCACAGATTTGGTTTCAACACTAAAAAAGAAATTTATAATCCCAAAGTAATGAAGATAAAATAGAATAAACATGGTGGCACAGTGGCTAGCACTGCTGACTCACAGGTTTGAGTTTATGAATTATTTGTATACAATATAGATATAAGGATTTGAAGCACACAGTAAATTATAGTTCCATTAATCTCAAAAGCAGCCTTTAGAGTACTCCAACACCAGAGAAAGAATTCCCTTTTCTGTCCTACACAGGGTTTGACATATCCGTGGCATCAATTCCCTGATATTGAGAATCTGATCACCACTACCTTGAGCCTTCACACAACCAAACTAGGCTTTCTCAACTTCAGGGCCAAACACCTCTCAAATAGCACTTCAAAACTGAATTGCTTACACAGAGCTAACATATTCCTTAACAGTTCTAAACCATGTCCTTTTGTAAACAGCAACTATTTTACACAACCAGCTTCAGCCAAGGCTTCTGCAAAAACTGCCAAACTGAAAAGCTTTTTCCACATTATGAGTTAACTAGAAGATCATAAGATGTAACAGCAGAAGTAGGCCATTCAATCCGTAAAGCTGGCCCTGCCATTCAACAAGATTGTGGCTGATCTGGTAATCCTCAACTCCACTTTCTTGTCTTTGCCCCATAACCCTCGATTTTCTTACTGATTAAAAATCTGTCAATTGCAGCTTTCAAGATAGTTTAAAAACCCTGCCTCGACAGCTTTATCTGGTAAAGAATTCCACAGGTCCACTACCCTCTGACAAGAAATTTCTCTTCATCTGTTTTAAATATGTGGCCTCTTACTCTGAAATTATGCCCTCTGGTCCTAGACTTTCCCACAAGAGAAAACAACCGTTCCACATTAGTCCCCTAAGAATTGGCCATGTTCAATAACGCCACTTCTCACGCTTCCGAACTCCAAACAGTCCAGGTTCAATCGACTCAATATCCTCATGAGACAGATCCTCCACAGCTTGTACCTGACTCCAATGCCCAGTATATTTTACCTTAGATAAGAGGACTAAAACTATTCACAGTATTCCAGCTGTCGTCTGACTAGTTCCTTGTATAGTTTTAGCAAAACCTCCAAACTTTATACTCCATTCCCTTTGAAATAAAGGCCAACACACTGAACCTGGATGCTAAATTTTGTGATTCATGGTGTTATGGACCAGGCCAGAGCCCCCAAAATATTTCAAGAAAGTAGCCCAGACCCTAACTTTGCTCGTTGTTTTAAGCAGGTGTAACACAGATATTTGAGGAGTGATGCAGCTGGTCAAATCACTTAGTTTTAAACAATTTACTTACAAGATTACCAAATGAAACACAACCAAAAGGTAACAGAACACAGAGTAACTTAACCTAACCGAGCCAAAAGCAGAACAGATAATACCAACTTAATGATCCTGTTCCCAATACTTGAAACAAACCCCATAAACACCCCTTGGTACAAAAGGTAAAATCAAACACAGAGCCTTACAGGAGAGAAATCAGAGAGGGATCAGCGTGGACTTGCTGCTTTCATCTTGTTGTTTCTTGGACCAGCAGCCTCAAACTGCCTGACTATTTTCAGGGAATAGCCAGACTGCCAAAACCAAATCAAACCAAAGAAATGCTGAGCTGGGAACACTGGCCACTCCCCTTTCATTGTGCAAGTGTTTTTAAAATTCGAAAACCTGTTTCCTGTTAGCTATAATCAAACTGGTCCTAAAACTCAGACTTTTTGGAGTCTGTGTCTTTTACGACCTCTCTGAAAAAAATGCCAAGGCCAACCTAACCTTGTTAAAGGAGCAGCATCATCATAACGGATAAAGACTCTCAAATCCCTCTGTTCTGTACATTTCTGAAATCTTTCTCCATTTAAATAATATTCATCTCCTCTATTCCTCCTGCCAAAGTGTGTAACCTTATATTTTCCCACATGATGTTCCTTCTGTCAGGGTTTTTCCCACTCACTGTCTATATCCCTACGCAGATTCTGTGTGTCATCCTCACCATTTGTCTTCCCACCTATTTTTGTATCAACCATAAATCTGGCTACAGAATATTCACTTTTCTCATCCAAATCATTCATTTATGTGGTCCCAGCATTTATCCTTCTGGCATTCCACTAGTTACAGGTTGCCATCCTGAAAATGCTCCCCTCATCCTAACTATCTGTTTTCTATTAGTTAGCTAATCCTCTATCCATGCTAATTGACCACATCCAATATTATGGACTCTTATTTTATTTAATAGCCTTATGTATTTCTGAATAAAAAAAAATTCAATCTCTAACCTTCTAAACTGGAAGTTAGCACACAATTTATTAACTTATTCACTTGAAAATCTCTCTCAATGTAAACAAATTCCCATCAGCCTCAAAAACTCTCTCTCAGACCTTTATCTTTTAAAAAAGAAATCACCAAATACCTACAACTTAATCACTAAACTCCTTCAGACATATAAAAGAAAACCCACAAGCCACAAAGTCAAATCATAACTCAAAAATTATATTAAAATATGAATAACTCTCACACCAGACTTCTCTCACTGGAAGCAGAGTGGCTCAGGGTATATCATCAACTCCAGCCCTGTGATACTGTACAAACCTGGAATTGCTCAATCTAAGAAATCTGTTATTCCAATACCAATTGGTGGTGTCATTATTATTTTCCCACAGCTATCCCAACACCAACCTAAAATCCCACAGGGCAACAACTGTATGAGCCCTCCTGTATACATCAGAGACAAGGTACAGCTGACACCTTAAACCCCTTGAGAAATATTACTAGTGATGTTTCCGTTAAATCCTGCAAATTCGCTTGTAGCATAGGTGCTCCAATAATGGGATCTACTCTCACGCCAACCTACCCATCAATAGTACATTGACTGGAGCCAATACACTTCTTGAGGGAATCATCCACACGCCTGACACAGGACTTCCAAACAAGCTCTCTAGCACAGACTTCATCATGGCAAGTGATTACCAGCAAAGCAGAGGAAACACTTCAAAAACATCTTCAAAATGTCCCTGAAAAGATTCAATAACCCCACCAACTTGTACCCAAACTGGAAAAGCATCTGCAACCTGTTCAACATCTCTGAAAGACTCAGATAGACGCCGCAAAAAGCTGATCGAATGTATGAAAATCCAAGCATCTCACCCACCTACTTTAACCACCCCCAGCCATCTGGAAAGAGTTTGCAGATCCAGAATCGGAGTACATAATCACCTCAGAATACACAAAACCAAGTGGGAAAAAGTGATCCATCGATCCCAAAAGACTGCCTCAGAATAAAAGGACAACTACAAGTGACTCTAATAAGCAATCTGCAATATACAAGAACTGGCCACATCGGTGAGCCTGAAAGTGAGTGGTAGAGACATAATAAGTTCCTTCCATTAACATGAATCAGGATCTGTGGATCAGGCTGAGGCAGTGTTCCCTTGTGGAGTGAACTGCTGTGTGGTGATAATGCATATTTTATGAAGTGCTCGGTATTCAATGGGTGTGGTTTGCTTCAGGTGCTCTTGAAGTTGTTTGCTGTGATTTCTGGAAGTGATTGTGTCCTCAGTAAAATCTGGAGTGCGGAAGACATGGAAGACTGTGCCCAATGAATGATTAATTTGTGAGCTGCTTCAAGAGATATGCAAGATTTATAACAAAATTATTCAGAATACATCAACTGAAAACATTTAGCTGTCTCTATTTACTTTCTCCAGTTTGGCTATGACTATCTAGGGACAGTCGAGAGTGTGTTGCTGGAAAAGCACAGCAGGTCAGGTAGCATCGGGGGAGCAGGAAAATTGACATTGTAGGCAAAAGCCCTTCATCAAGAATGAGGCTGGGATTCTCAGGGCTGGAGAGATAAATGGAAGGGAGGTGGCGCTAGGGGGAAGGTAGCTGAGAATGTGATAGGTGGATGAAATTAGGGGTTAAAGTGCTAGGTTGGAGAGGAGGATAGGGCAGATAGGTGGGAAGGAAGTTGGACAGGTAGGACAGGTCATGAGGGCAGTGCTGAGCTGGAAGGTTGGAACTGGGATAAGGTGGGGGGAGGGGAAATGAGGAAATTGGTGAAATCCGCATTGATTCCATGGGGTTGGACAGTCCCAAGGTGGAAGATGAGGCGTTCTTCCTCCAGGTGTCAGGTGGTTAGGGAGTGGCAATGGTGGAGGCCCAGGACCTACATGTCCTCGGCAGAGTGGGAGGGGGAGTTGAAGTGTTCGGCCATGGGGTGGGGGGTTGGTTGGTGCAGGTATCCTAGGAATGTTCCCTGAAGCGCTCTGCAAGTAGGTGTCCAGTCTCCCCAATGTAGAGGAGACTGCATCGGGAGCAACAGACACAGTAAATGAGATGTGTGGAAGTGCAGGTGAAACCTTGATGGATGTGGAAGGCTTATTTGGGGCTTTGGATGGAGGTGAAGGGGGAGGTGAGAATGCAGGTTTTGCAATTCCTGTGGTGGCAGGGAAGGTGCCAGGAGGGGAGGGTAGGTTGTTGGGGTGCGTGGACCTGACCGGGTAGTCGCAGAGGGAACGGTCTTTATGGAAAGGGGGAGAGGCAAACATGAATCAAGTCTGGGACTGCAATGTGAGTATATCATGACATTGTCGAGAAATGGTACTGAATATCCTATTTTCCTGTTGTCATATACCATCAAAACCAGACACATGAGGCATGAGGCATTTAATATTCATGTGTAACTTAATGAAGCTAATATTGAGCACAGTGTCCACACTATCACCTCTACAAACTCTAGGGGCATCTTCAGAGCCTGCAGCAGCTCAAGCAGAATTCAGCCCGTCCCCACCCCACCACTACACAATTCCCCATTGTCAGGGCATCAAGAATTGGTCAATACAATTCATCCAACATAGAACAGTATAGCACAGTACAGGCCTTCCAGCCCTCGATGTTGTGCTGACCTTTTATCTGACTCTGAGATCAGACTAACCTCCATACCCTTCATTTTACTATCATCCATGTGCCTATCCAAGAGTCACTTCAATGTCCCTAATGTCTCTGACTCTTCTACCACCGCTGGCAGTGCATTCCACACACCCACCACTCTCTGTGTAAAGAACCTACCTCTGACATCTCCCCTAAACCTTCCTCCAATCACCTTAAAATTATGCCCCTTCGTGACAGCCATTTCCACCCTGGGAAAAAGTCTCTGGCTATCCACTCAATCTATGTCTCTCATCATTTTGTACACCTCTATCAAGTCGCCTCTCATCCTTCTTCACTCCAATGAGAAAAGCCTTAACTTCATAAGACATGCCCTCCAGTTCAGGCAGTATCTTGGTAAATCTCCTCTGCACTCTCTCTAAAGCTGCCACATCCTTCCTATAATGAGGTGACCAGAACTGAACACAATGTTCCAAGTGTGGTCTAACCAGGACTCCACAGAGCTGCAGCACAATCTTTCAGCTCCTAAACTCAATCTCCCACTAATGAAAGTCAACACACCATACGCCTTCTTAACTAGTCTATCAACTTGAGTGGCAACTTTGAGGGATCTATGGACATGGACCCCAAGATCCCTCTATTCCTCCACACTGCCAAGAATCCTGCCTTTAACCCTGTATTCTGTGTTCAAATTCAATGTTCCAAAATGGATCACTTCCACACTTATCCAGGTTGAACTCCATCTGCTACTTATCAGCTCAGTTCTGCATCCTGTCAATGTCCCATTGCAACCTACAACAGCCCTTCACACTACCCACAGCTCCACCAACCTTTGTGTCATCCCAGTAGAAAACTCCCAATAAAGTGACTGTTCCTTTCCTGTTTCTGACTTCTCCCCATATTGACACTGTCGACAAACCCTCCTCGACGACCTCTCTTTCTGCAGCTGTGGTACCATCCCTGATTAGCAATACCTCCCCTCCATTCCTTTAGTAACCTAAACTCTGGAACGTCCAACAACCATTCCTGCCTCTGTGATATCCAAGTCTCCATAATGGACATAACATCATAGTTCCAATACTGATCCATGCTCCAAATTCATCACCCTTACTTCGTGCATCAAATAGACACACTTAAACCCATCACACTGACTGCACCTTTGCCCTATCAACTGTCTATCCTCCCTCAGAGTCTCTGCACACTACCTGGCTGTTCACTAGCTGCCCCATCCTCTGATCCGTAGCTTCGGTTTCCCAAGTTCAAACCACGTCATCTTGCCTGACATTCATCCTGAGCCACTAATGTTCTGGGAATAAAAAGCTCATCTAATAACCATCATTAATTGTTGTTAATAAAAAAGGTTCATTTATGCCCTTTAGGAGAGAAAATCTCAGGTCCTTACCTGGTCTGATAATGTGACTCCAGACCTATGGTAATTGGTTGACTCTTAACTGCCCTCTGAAATAGCCTCGCAAGCTACTCAGTTTAAGGGCAATAAAGGATGGGCAATAAATGCTGGCCCAGACGACAACGCACAGATCAATTAAAAAAAATTAAACATGCTGTACATCTCTATGACTCTATGTGTCAGGAAGCAATCTTCCACATAAAGGAGAGTAGGAAATGTACACTCTCTCCCCAAAATGATGTCGAGACACAGCGTGTGGAAGTATCAATTTCCTTTTATACTCATTAGTGGAACCTGGGTGTCACTTTTATTGCCCCTGAGAAGATGGTCATGAGCAGACTCCTCTAACAGTAATTTCAAATATCCGTCTGTCAGGGTTCTATGTAATAGTCTTCCCACAGTGAACCTGATTCATTCAAAATCCGAGAAGTCACATTTCGGACTCTATTGGTTAGAAACTATACAAGCAGAGAAAATAGAAGCAGGATTAGGCCATTCGGCCCTTTGAGCGTGTTCCACTACTCAATAACTCAGCACCTTGTTTCTGCTCTCTCCACCTACCCTTTGATCCTTTTATCCTAAGAACTATCCCTAAGAAAAAAGCTTTTCATTGTGCCTCAGTACATGTGACAATAAATTCAATTCAATTCAATATAGAACATAGAACATAGAACATAGAAGAATACAGCGCAGTACAGGCCCTTCGGCCCTCGATGTTGCGCCGATCGAAGCCCACCTAACCTACACTAGCCCACTATTCTCCATATGCCTATCCAATGCCCGCTTAAATGCCCATGAGGGAGAGTCCACCACTGCT
>NC_057713.1:724486-762863 GCF_004010195.1 Chiloscyllium plagiosum
AACATTTAAACCCTGGAACCTGCAACAGCCAATCCTGTCCCTGTTCTACCCATGTCTCCGTAATAGCCACAACATCGAAGTCCCAGGTACCAACCCACGCTGCAAGTTCACCTACCTTATTTCGTATACTTCTTGCATTGAAGTATACACACTTCAAACCACTTTCCTGTTTACAGGCACCCTCCTTTGAAATATACCTAAGTCCTTTTTGAAAACATTAACTATTTTGACTTCAATTTCTTGTAGCAGAGAATTCCACAGGCTCATCATTCTCTGGTGGATAAATTTTTCCTCATCTCAGTCCTAAATGGCCTACCTTGCATCATTCTTGAAGAAGGTCTTATGCCCGAAACGTCGATTCTCCTGTTCCCTGGATGCTGCCTGACCTGCTGCGCTTTTCCAGCAACACATTTCCAGCTACCTTGCATCATTGACCAGTGACTGCTTGGTTCTGGACTCCCTGGTCATTGGGAACATCTTTCCTGCATTTACCTTGTCTAGACCTATTAGTACCTTATACTTTTCTGCAAGATCTGCCTTCATTCTGAAGTCCTGTACTCCAACACCATGCACGTTATAAAACGGAGATAAACTACTGTTCAGCACTGGAGTCTCGGTGTAATTCCCAAGCTCGTTTTCTTGTAATATCAACGAATTTTAGTGTTTAGATGTTGGATTTATACCCAAGTGCATCAATATTGCTAAGACAAGGTTCTAATGAGGGGTCATTGACCTGAAATGTAAATCCTGTTTCTCTCCATTGATGCTGCCTGTTTTGCCGAGTTTTTCTGTCTTGGTTTGATGTTATTTTAGTCTTGAGAACAGCCCTTTCTAAACCTCCAGGCATGAAGCACAAACAGGATAAACTAGTGACTGGCAAATAAGCAAATGGCACTGAATCACTGGCTGTGTGATTTACATTTCACACTGTCCAGGGCCACAACCAGAATGTAGGGATATGGGTGGGTTGCGCTTCGGCGGGTCGGTGTGGACTTGTTGGGCCGAAGGGCCTGTTTTCACACTGTAATGTAATCTAATCGAATACCACAGTAGTACAGTATCATCTTTAAGGGTAAAAGATGTTTTACTAATCAAACCTTCAGTCCACTTTCAAACACATATTTTTCTGTCTAAGGTTCCCAGAACAATGCCTTCAATGAGTTAAGGAGTGCTGCAAATCCTTGCTCCAATTACTTCTATGCAAACTGACTCATTAGACCTGTGGATCAACTCCGGGGCTTGGCTAGCAAAATACTTGTTAGTGCAGCTTCCCTGATGTGTGATTACAGTTGAGTATACACACATTCTGAGTAAAAGCACTAAGAGCAACCAACAGATCTCCAGCAGAAAGTGACAAACATGCAGCACACTTTCTTAACAGCTTTCTGCAGTCTACAAGATAAACAAGAAATGATTCTATGTGGCCAGTGTTTGTTCTGCACATGGATAAAGTAAGCTTCTCTAAAGCTCTAAAGCTATCAATAATATTGCACTGTACACCAGAGTTATATACTGACAAATCTGATCACCAGTACCATTTTCCAGCATTCCACAGGGACGGATATGTAGGTACCCGCAATGTACCCTGACATATCCCAATCAGTTTTGTATCCCAGTTTTTAAACAGTGACTGTAAGGGTGGTAGGGACAGAAACCCTCATAACATTTAAGTAATAATTAGATGTATATTTGTGATGGCAAAGGCTCTGGGCCAAGTGCTGGAAAATGGGATTAGAATAATTAAGTGGTTGTTTTTGGACATTGCAGAGTGGATGGGCTGAAGGGTCTTTCTCTGTGCTGTAGACTTCTATAACCCTATGAGTGAAGAACGCATACCAGCAAAGTACCTATATTATACAATGTAAGATAGATTCCTGAAAGCATTGTAGCCCAGTCTTCCACAGAGACAGACCTGTCTCCACCGCAGTCTTTTACATTGACAGATCTGTCTGTATCAGTACTGTACCCTAATGTTATATCACTTCAGACCACCTCCTATGAGTACTGCATAGCAGTGTTACAAGAGATCTGTCCTCACCAGTACCAAACCCCATCATTATACAATGACACACCTGTCCTCATACATGTAAAAGTCCAAAGTTATAGAAAAACAACCTATCTCACCAGTACTATACAGGGAAAGGCCTATCCCCAACAGTACTGTAGCCCAATGTTACACTGGGACAGACCTGGCCCCACTGATACAGCACCCTGGTGTTATACTCCAATAGACATATCCATGCCAGTACTGCACCCTGCATTACAGAGCAACAGAATTGAAAAGTGTGGTCCTGGAAAAGCAGAGCAGGTCAGACAGCATCCGAGGAGCAGGAGAGTCGACGTTTGGTCATAAGCCCTTCATCAGGAATATGGAGGCAATGGTGGGGGGTGGGGGGGGCTGAGAGATAAATAGGAGGGTGGGAGTGGGGGTGAGGAGAAGGTAGCTGAGATGAATAGACCTATCTCAACCTGTACTGTGCCTCAGTGTAATATACAGGAACAGAACATTTTTAATTCCTGGGAGATGCATATTGCTGGTTAGGCCAACATTTACTGCTCATTTCTAGTTACCCTTGAGAAAGTGGTGGTGTGTGTGTGCTTCCTATATGAATTGCTGTAATACATTTGTTATAGGTGCTTTCCCCACACCACAGGAAGGGAGTATTCGGATTTTGGTCCATTTGTAGTGAGGAACAGCAACATATTTTCAACATGAATGAGTGGATCGGAGGGGATGTTGAAGGTAGTGGTTTTCCCTTGTATCTGCTACCCTATTCCTTCTAGATGATAGTGGTCATGAGTTTGGAAGGTATTATTGAGGAGCCTTTGTAAAGTTCTGCAGCTATGAAGTGAAATACAGTGGACGTAAAAAGAGACTTAGGAGTTCATGTGCATAGATCTTTAAAATATCACAAACGGGTGCAGAAAATAACCAAGAAAGCTAAAGGAAAGCCAGCTTTAATATTGAGAGGCCTGGGGTACAAGAATGCAGTTATAGAAAACCCTGATTAGACCCCACTTGAGAGTATTATGAGCAAATTTGAAGACTATACTTTAAGAAGAATATATTGGCTTTGGAGAGAATACACTGTAGGTTTTCCAGAACGATACCTGGGTTAAGTAATGAGGAGACATTTTACAAATTAGGTCTGTTTTCTCTAGAATGTAGTCCAACTTGAATTTTAAAGGGATATGCCCAGGGATGGTAATGCTGTTGGCTGGTATATAGTTTGATTGCCATTATCATGTCTGGTGCCTAGCTCCGTGCCACTTCATTCCTTTTTTTGAGATAGTTTAGTTGTTTGATAAAACTGAATGACTTTCTAGACCATTTTAGAGCAACTGCATTGCTGTGGGTTTGAAGCCACATATAGGCCAAACCAGGTAACGACAGTAGCTTTCCTTCCCTGAAGGACAATATTGAACAGAATGGGGTTTAAAGACAATCAACAACTGTCTCATGGTAACTGAATTATTATTCACAATTTTGTTGAATTCAAATTTCATCTGCCATGTTGATATTCAATCTCAGGTCTCCAGATTATTATACCAGTGATAAATACCTCCCTGTCTACAACCCTGATCAGTCCAAACTAGTACTTCTCCACAGTGTTGTAAAGTGACAGACATGTTTCCATGAGAATTTCCTCAACACATGTTAAATCAAATAAATGTATTTTCAGGTGTGACACAGGTGCACAAGGATAAAATCTATCATTGCATTGCTGGCGATGTTCCCTAATGTCAACAGGTGAAGTCTTGCAAAAACTGTTCGTATTCAGTTAGAATCCCAGGAACTGCACTGTATCATTTTCTTTCAATTGCCAGTCACTTCACAATGCCTTCAAACCATTCGCTAACACCTTCACATGCAGGTTTTTACAGATGGTTTCAGCAAAGTGGATTCTGCAAATGACGTTGTTTCTGAGCTAGTGACAGATACCTGTCCTGATGAGATAAAATGTTCTGTACTGTAACTGATCAAAAGCAGGAACGTTGCACTTGATGTAACAAATTGCTGGAGCATTAAACTGATCAGCAAAGCACACATCACCCTTCCTTGCCTGCTTTGCTCTTCCTTTAAAGAGGATCATACCATTTTATTTTAAGTTCTTGTATAGAATACTGAAAGGTTAGGGAGGATTCTTGGTCTCTCCCAAGTATTGATTTATATCAGTTATTGTAGAATTATTATCAGACATTGTAGTGATTGTACACTCACTATTTGTGCATCTCTCACACACGATAATGTGGCAGGTATGCCATGTGATTGCAATCCCTTGCATTACCACACACATTTCATTATTATCCTCCTCATCTCTCAGTACTCTGGCTCATGTTGGACTGCATTAGCAATATTTGTCCAATTTCACCAATGCTAGTTCAGACAGCCTGTTTGAGCAATAAGAGTAACACTCACTGCCACATAGGCTATAGGGGAAGCTGGAACTCAACAGTAATCTATGATTCCTGGATTATCTGCCTTGCTCTTACCTGCAGTCAGCGAGACAAATCACCAGAGTGTTTCTATTGTCCTCCTGGGAGAAGGGTTCTCCTGTCAGAATTGGAGTTTTGAGTAAAACAGCTGCTTCGAGAGTCTGATAATAGGCAATAGACGATAGGTGCAGGAGTAGGCCATTCTGCCCTTCGAGCCAGCACCACCAGTCATTATGATCATGGCTGATCATCCTCAATCCGTTCCTGCCTGACCCCTAGAACCCTTGATTCCACTATCCTTAAGAGCTCTATCCAACTCTTTCTTGAAAGTATCCAGAGACTGGGCCTCCACAGCCTTCTGGGACAGAGCATTCCACACACTCACCACTCTCTGGGTGAAGAGGTTTCTCCTCAACTCTGTTCTAAATGGCCTACCCCTTATTTTTAAACTGTGTCCTCTGGTTCACCCATCAGCGGAAACATGTTTCCTGCCTCCAGAGTGTCCAAACTTTTAATAATCTTATATATGTCTCAATCAGATTGCCTCTCAGCCTTCTAAACTCAAGGGCATACAAGCCCATTCGCTCCAATCTTTCAACATAAGATAGTCCCGCCAATCCAGGAATTGACCTCGTGAACCTACGCTGCACTCCCTCAATAGCCAGAATGTCTTTCCTCAAATTTGGAGACCAAAACTGCACACAATATTCCAGGTGCGGTCTCACCAGGGCCCTGTACAGCTAAAGAAGGACCTCTTTGCTTCTACACTCAATTCCTCTCGTTATGAAAGCCAGCATGCTATTAGCTTTCTTCACTGCCTGCTGTACCTGCGTGCTTGTTTTCATTGACTGATGTACAAGAACATCTAGATCTCGTTGTACTGCCCCTTTACCTAACTTGACTCCATTTTGGTAGTAATCTGCCTTCCTGTTCTTGCCACCAAAGTGGATAATCACACATTTATCCACATTAAACTGCATCTGCCATGCATCTGTCCACTCACCTAGCCTGTCCAGGTCACCCTGTAATCTTCTAACATCCTCCTCACATTTCACCCTGCCACCCAGCTTTGTATCATCAGCAAATTTGCTAATATTACTTTTAATACCATCATCTATATCATAAATGTATATTGTAAAAAGCTGCGGTCCCAGCACTGATCCCTGCGGTACACCACTGGTCACTGCCTGCCATTCCGAAAGGGAGCCGTTTTCACTACTCTTTGTTTTCTGTCAGCCAACCAATTTTCAATCCAAGTCAGTATTTTGCCCCAATACCATGCACCCTAATTTTGCTCACTAACCTCCTATGTGGGACTTTATCAAAGGCTTTCTGAAAGTCCAGGTACACTACATCCACTGGATCTCCCTTGTCCATCTTCAGAGTTACATCCTCAAAAAATTCCAAAAGATTAGTCAAGCATGATTTCCTCTTCATAAATCCATGTTGACTCTGACCTATCCTGTTACTGCTCTCCAGATGTGTCGTAATTTCATCCTTTATAATTGACTCCATCATTTTTCCCACCACTGTGGTCAGACTAACTGGTCTATAACTCCCTGCTTTCTCTCTCTGTCCTTTCTTAAAAAGTGGGACAACATTAGCCACCCTCCAATCCGCAGGAACTGATCCTGAATCTATAGAACATTGGAAAATGATCACCAACGCATCCACGATTTCTAGAGCTACCTCCTTTAGTACCTTGGGATGTAGACCATCAGGCCCTGGGGACTTATCAACCTTCAGACCTAACAGTCTCTCCAACACCATTTCCTGCCTAATATAAATTCCCTTCAGTTCAGGTCCTTCAGCCACAATTTCCTCTGGGAGATTGCTTGTGTCTTTCCCAGTGAACACAGATCTAAAGTATCAATTCAATTCTTCTGCCATTTCTTTGTTCCCCATAATATATATTCACCCGTTTCTGTCTTCAAGGGCCCAATTTTAGTCTTAACCATTTTTTACCCTTTCACATACCTAAAAAAGCTTTTACTATCCTCCTTTATACTTTTGGCCAGTTTACATTCGTACCTCATTTTTTCTCTGCGTATTTCCTTCTTCGTAATCGTCTGTTGTTGTTTAAAAGCTTCCCAGTCCTGCGTTTTCCTACTCATCTTTGCAATGTTATACTTTTTCTCTTTTGACTTTATATATTCCTTAACTTCCCTCGTCAGCCACGGCCACCCCTGCCTCCACTTAGGATCTTTCTTCCTTTTTGGAATGAACTGATCCTGCATCTTCTGCATTATACACAGAAATACCTGCCACTGCCATCCCTACTAGGGTATTGCACCATTGAACTTTGGCCAGCTCCTCCCTCATAGCTCCATAGTTCCCTTTATTCAACTGAAATATTGTCACTTCCAATTGTACCCTCTCCCTTTCAAATTGCAGCTTATTGTATTATTGTATTATGGTCACTACTTCCAAATGACTCCTTCACTTCGAGGTCCCTGATCAAATCCGATTTGTTGCACAACACCAGATCCAGAATTGCCTTCTCCCTGGTAGGCTGCAGTACAAGCTGTTCTAAGAATCCATCTCGGAGGCACTCCACAAACTCCCTTTCTTGGGGTCCAATACCATCCTGATTCTCCCAGTCTATCTGCATGTTGAAATCCCCCATAACAACTGTAGTAATATCTTTGCGATAGGCCAATTTCAGCTCCTTATTCAACTTATACCCTAAATCCAGACTACTGTTTGGGGGCCTGTAGATAACTCCCATTAGGGTCTTTCTACCCTTAGAATTTCTCAGCTCTATCCATACTGACTCTACATCCCCTGATTCTAGGTCCTCCCGCGCAAGGGACTGAATATCATTCCTTACCAACAGGGCCACCCCACCCCCTCTGTCCGTCAGTCTGTCCTTACGATAGCACATATAGCCTTGAATATTCATTTCCCAGGCCCTGTCCACTTGAAGCCACATCTCCGTTATCCCCACAACATCGTAACTGCCAATTTCCAAATGAGCCTCAAGCTCATCCATCTTATTTCTAATGCTTCATGCATTCATATATAATATTTTTAATTTGTTACTGCCCTCACCCTTCCTATCAATCCCTATTTCACTCAATCTTACGGCATGATCCCTTTCTGAATTTTCTGCTCCATTGATACCGTTGTCTTTCTTGACTTCTCTTGTTCTAACTTTTCCCTCAATTTCCTTCTTAAACTTCAGTTTGTCCCCTACCCCCCGCTATTTAGTTTAAATGTAGCTGTGTTGCAGTGGCAAACCTGCCTGCCAGAATGCTGGTCCTCCACCTATTAAAGTGCAACCCGTCCCTCTTGTATAATTTATCCTTACTGCAAAACATACCCCAGTGATCCAAGAATTTAAATCCTTGCTTCCTGCACCAGTTCCCCAGCCACACATTCAAGTCCATTATCTCCCTGTTCTTGGCCTCTCCAGCCTGAGGAACTGGAAGCAAACCGAAGATAGCCACCCTGGACGTCCTGCTTTTCAGCTTTCTTCCGAGTTCACCGAAGTCCCGCTGTAAAATGTCCCTCCTCTTCTTCCCGACATCATTTGTGCCAACATGTACCACCACCTCTGGCTCTTCACCTTCGCCCTTGAGGATTTCCTGCACTCTGTCTGTGATGTCCTTAATCCTGGCACCAGGTAGGCAACACACCATCCTCAAATCCTGTTGCCACAGAAACCCCGTTCAGTTCCTCTCACTATGGAGTCCCCTATTACCACGGCTCTATGCGATGTCTGACTCCTCAGCTCTGCCTCCACGCCAACTTTTGATTGGCAGACCTGACCGCCTCGCAGACTGGCAGTGTCGTCTGTCTCTACTGTTTCCAAAAGATTCAACCTGTTCCTGACAGGTACTTCCACTGGGGTCTCTTGCACTTGTCTCCTCTCTGCCTTCCTCATCGTCTTCTCCCTTCTACTCTCTTCTGGTATGGTCGGTGTAATAACCTCGCTGAAGGTCCTGTCCAAGCACATAAACAAATATGCTTATGTGTAAAAGCACATAAACAAATGCTCTGCCCAACAGAGATGGTCTTTGGGTGATTACTGCCTCAATACTGGGCCTGTTGGCAAGACAGAACTCCAGAGGGGAGTATGGTGTACACCACCGTTGTTTCTCTCAGTATCCTGAAGGGGAGTATGCTGTGCACCATTGCTGTCTTTATCAGTACTTTATCATTGATGGTGTACTGATCTGATGGGTCAGGCTCAATGTACTGACGGGATAGGGTTAAGATTAAGGTTAGAGTTAGGATTAAGGTTAGAGTTAGGATTAAGGTTATGGTTAAGATTAAGATTACAGTTAGGGTTATTTCTTTATTCTGGTGTCAGAAAGATACTGAGGAAAAGAATAGGGATAAGGGGCCCTGCAATCTATGTTAGACTTTCACTTTCTTTCTTTATTTAATGTTCAACTATCATAAATTCCTGGGCCAAAAAAATGCATAACTTAATACCAAGAAACATTCCAATCCTCCTCCTAATGCCAACTTTCCATGGCATATAATTGGATTGGACTCAATTAATCCACCTGTATCAGTAGCATCAAACCCTTCAGTCAGCTGAATAACATGACATTAGAAGTAGAAATAGTTAATATGAAGTTTTCTTTTTAAATACAGGGAGCTTGAATCCTTAAAAAGAAATATCAGGTCAATCACACGTATCTATGGAGTACAGGGTCCAAACAGGAAAGTTCTCACAGAAACATCCCAGAATGAAAATGTATCAAGCTGTTAAATAAATGACAAAAGCACCAGTGTGGCCACTTTGAATTCTAAAGAATAAACTAAGAGAAAGGGAAATAGATTAGCATTCAACAGCACATGAAACATAGCAGTGTGTTCCTGATTACAATGTTCCACTGACGATGTGTTCTTGTGGAAAACAGTCTTTCTGTCCAATCACAAGCTTAGGGCAGCACAGAGAAAGCTTTACTAACACTAGCAGGCACTCCATCAATTCATTGCAATGGTATTTTCTTTGATTTCATGGAAGCTGAACAGACTGGACAAATGGGTAAGTGTTGATGTCTGTTTCCTCCCAATATGAAAGGGGTTTTATTATAGTAGTTTCCAGTTCTATTGCTTCCTTCATCTTTAATTAGAAATTTGATTTTCTTGAAAATGTACTGTTGCTTCTCCATGTTTCAAAAAGAAGATTGAGCAATATGTCCAGTTTGCAAAACTGGGACTAATGGAGCCCAGAACAATGGGCAGGGGCTGACAATGCTCAGGTTCAGCAGTTGGAGGATCATGTTTAGAACGTAGAATATAAGTTACAAAAAACTTGAAGTTCATGTATTCCTATAAAGGAAAACAATTTATCCAACTTTGATTCACAAAATCATTTTAATGTTGATTTCATATAATATCCAAATCCTTCAGAAGGAGTTGATAAAATCTTGTAAGTTGCAAATTCAATAGATCTCTTCCTGAAATAACATTTAGGGATTATTTTTAATTTTTTTTTGCTTTGGGATATGGCTATTACTGATTAGGACAGCATTTATTACCCAACCCTAACTGTCCATGAAGAGGTGATTGTCAATAGCAAGTTTGAGTAATGGCATCTCAACTTTCCATAAACACTTCGTATTTTCCCAGACTCCATATTGAGTTCAGTCATTAAAGATGGTAACCAGTACTCCCATTTTGATTTTTTTTGCATGCGTTTTGGTCTTCACCTTAGTTTGTTCAGTTTTTGATTTCAGAAAACAGCTCTTCTCCATTCTGCTATACACACCTAGGCCCATCATCTATTTTTATTTGTCCCACTGCCAGTCCTTTGGGCCTTGCAAATGCAACTCCTTCCTCAATTTCTCCTCTCTTCCACCCTATTGCATCTTCCATTTTCTTCTTTTCTTACTGTGCCCCCCTTCACTTTCTTAAAATCTATCACTTTGTTGACTTTTGTGATGAAAGATGACAGATCTATGACATTTCTGGAAATGTGGTGAAAGCAGCTTCCATTCAGACATTCAAGGGGACAATGGATGATTATTTGGATAAATATTTTGTCCAAAGATACAGGGAAAAAGCAGGAGATTGACACGAGCTATTGATGCTCTTTTAACAAGCTTGTTCAGGCACTATAGGCCAAATGGCCTCCTTCTACACCGTAACTCTTCAATGATTCTGTATTTCATTCTGCTTTTGCCTCCACAGGTGTTGCCTGATCAGAATATTATGGACACGGTTTGTTTTTACCATTGATCATGATGCATTGGACATGAAACTCCAAAATCCTTCTTAAAACAGGGTGAACTTACTAAGCATAATGCTAAATATAGATGTCAACCATGAGGATGGGTGGTCACAGTTTCCAAATTTAAAAATATCACTATTTATATTCATATATTCATTGTGTTATCTGTAAATTTACTTAACATCCACCCCTGTCTCACATTCTCATCTACAGCGTTTGTATATGTCACAAACAATAAGGGACCCAGCACTGAACCCTGTTGTTCACAACTACACACTGGGTTCCAGTCACACAAACAGCCTTCTACCACCACCCTCTGTCTCCTGCGACCACACCAGTTTTGGACACAACTTAGCAAGTTACCCTGGATCCCTTGGACTTTTAACTTCTTTATCACTCTTCAATGTGAAAGCTTGTCGAAGCCTTTGCTGAAAGCCACATGAATACATCAGCGGCACTACCCTCAGCTACCCACCTGGTCACTCCAGAAATTCTATCAAACGTATTGGGCATGACCTCCCTCTGACAAAGCCAATTGACATTTCCAACTCTGTGCCTTCTCACAGATAACAGTTGCTTTATTACTGTGCTCTTGCAGCTTCAATTCCATCAAAAACAAACTAAATTTTCAGCTGCTAACTTTTACTTAGTTTTGTTTCAAATACTGGGGTCCCTTGTCCAGATCCAACTGGACAGTTTAAATTCTTTGCTGAGGGTCATCAAATCTCGTTGGAAAAACAAAGCCCCTGTTGCCACTGGGAAAAATAGAGTTAGCAGCTTCAAACTCTGCATTGCGCATGAAAATCACTGTAAGCTCAACAATGATTTCACTCCCTGAGGTATAACCTGTCCAAACAAATGCACTTAAAGAACTACTGCCTTTATTTAAGAACACAGCAAGTTCCAGCAACCCAGTATCCAAGCAACAAATCGACCCAGGCAAGGGAAATTCATTTTCTTTGAATACAAGTCACACAAAGAAGGCAGCACAGCCCAGAGCAGCAGATAGCACTGAGATAAGACTACACCTTTAACAAGCAGCTCAAGAAAAGAGTCAGCAAAGGTCACCAAATACTTCATCAAAGAGCTAACTTTTACGAAGCCTTCAAATCTGTTGAAAACTAGCAAGGTAGGATAAGAGTTTCAAAGTTGAAACTTTATTGCTGGAACAGCACAGCAGGTCAGGCAGCATCCAGGGAACAGGAGATTCGACGTTTCGGGCACAGGCCCTTCTTCAGGAATGAGCAGAGAGTGTTCAGCAGGAGAAGATAAAAGGTAGGGAGGAGGGACTTGGAGGAGGGGCGTTGGAAATGTGATAGGTGGAAAGAGGTCAAGGTGAGGGTGATAGGTCGGAGTAGGATGGAGGCGGAGAGGTCAACAAGAAGACTGCAGGTCAGGAAGGCGACGTGGTCGACGGTGCCCTCCACCGCATCTCCTCCACTTCCAACTCCCCTCCTCCAAGTCCCTCCTCCCTACCTTTTATCTTCTCCTGCTGAACACTCTCTGCTCATTCCTGAAGAAGGGCCTGTGCCCGAAACGTCGAATCTCCTGTTCCCTGGATGCTGCCTGACCTGCTGTGCTGTTCCAGCAATAAAGTTTCAACTTTGATCTCCAGCATCTGCAGACCTCACTTTCTCCTCGAGGATAAGAGTTTCAGCCTACAACAGTAGTAGACAACTTTAAGGGCAATTAGACGGCTTTTGGATAAACATATGGATGGTAATGGAATAGTGTAGGTTAGAAGGGCTTCAGATTGGTTTCACAGGTCGACACAACATCAAGGGCCGAAGGGCCTGTACTGCGTTGTAATGTTCTACATTCTATGAATGCAGGGCCAAGTTGGCAACAACAGAGTTGACAATGCAGAGAAAGTGCAGTAGAAGCAGAACAATGAACACTGGCAAATAAGGACAAAGGAGGATACAGTGATAGGGAGTCTAACAGCTCGAAGGCTGAGCTCATGGAAGTTTCTTGGATTATTTGTTCTTGGGATTTGAACGTGACATGCAAAGCCAAAGTTTATTGCACTTACAGAGCTGTTTAATAAAAATAATTTATATTACTTGGGTGTATCAAGCATAACAAAGTTCCAAGGCATGCTATCACATTCATGGTGCTTTATAAATGCAAGTTTGTCAATGCGAACAACTCCCTGTCTAGCAACACTTTGGGGTGTATCTCTGCCCAAAGACTCCAGCAGTCTAAAAGATAGTTTACCACCAGCTTCTCCAGGGCAATTAGGGATGGGCATCGCACACATCCGAATGAAAGAAGATCCTAAGTGGCATGGTAAAATAATATTTGATTTTGAATCACATGAGGAGATATTAAGGTAGGTAATCAAAGACATGGTCAGACTGGTAGGTTTTAAGGAGTAACTAAAAGGAAATGAGAAATGGAGAGGTTTAAGTGAAAATAATTCAGAGTTGAGGGGCCAGAAGAGATTATGAAGATAGGGAGGAGAAAAGCCACTACGTCACATGGACTCCAACGACTCAAAAAGGAAGTTCATCACCACCTTATCAAAGGCAATTAGAGACTATTATTTCATCCTGGCCCAGCCAGAGTTGCCCATGTCCCAAGAATGAATAAAAAGAATGATTAAAAAAAATTAAAAACAAGGATAGGAATTTTGAATTAAAGGTACTGCATGATCAGGCATCATCGAGCATTCAGACAATAAGTAATGTTTTCCCATGTATTAGCTGCCCTTGTTCTACCAGGTTGTCGGTTTGGACTGCATTTGGAAGTTTCTGTCAAAGAAGCCATGGTGAGATACTGTACTCACCTTGGAGATGCTTCAAACTGCTGCCACGTTGTTAGGGCGGACTGAATGTTGAGGGCAATGGACGAATCAAGCAGATTGTTTTGGCCTGACAGGTGTTGAGCTTTTTGAGTTTTGTTGAAACTGCACACATCAAGGCAAGAGAAGAATATGCCATCATACTCTTAACTTAATCCTAGTATATGATGGACAGCTTTTGGGAATACAGGAGGTGAGATATTGCATGCAGAATACTCAGCCTCTGAAATAAGCCTGTAACCAAAATATTAATGCGGACGATCCATTTCAGTTTCTAGTCAACAGTAATGTCCGGGATGTCGACACTGGAGGATTCAGCAATGACGTAATTGAATGCCAGGGATGACGGTTAAATTCTTTCTCGTTGGAAATGGTTGATAAGGAATCAATAACTGGTGTAAGGAGGATGATATCTTTGCAGATTCTCCAAATAAGGCCAAATACGTGGAACTTAAAAACAAACCAGGGGGAATCACTTTGCTGGAATCGTTCTATAGCTCTCCAAAGAATCAGGGAGAGATAGAAAGGCACCTATGTAGGCAGATATTAATAACATGGGAGGAAGGAAGTGAATGTACTGTAGTCAAATTTGCAGATGACATAAAAATATCTAGAAAGATAGTTTGTGAGATGGATACAAACAGCTTACAGAGGAATATTGATAGGTTATGTAAGCTGGCAGATGGAGTTTAATGTGGGAAATGCAAAGTCGTTCATTTTGGAAGGGAGAACAGAAGACCAGAATATTACTTAAATAGAGAGGAACAGCAGAAAGCTGCAACAGAAAGGGACTTTGGGGAACTTGTGCACAAAACACAGAAAGCTAGCACCCAGGGGCAGCAGGTAGTCAGGAAGGCTAATGGAACATTGGGCATTATTTCAAGGGGGTAGTAGTTTGAGAGTAGGGAAGTCTAACAGCAAGTATACAAGGTGCTGCTGAGATCCCATCTACAGTACTGTGAGCAGGTTTAGTCTCCTTATTTAAGGAAATATATCATTTCATTGGAGGCAGTTCAGAAAAGGTTCACTCATATGATCACTGTTATGGAGGGATTGTCTTATGAGCAAAAGGTAAACAGGTTGGGCCTCTACTCACTTGAGTTTAGAAGAATGAGAGGTGATCTCATTGAAACATACAGGATTCTTACGGGACTTGACAAGGTAAATGCTGAGAGAATGTTTCCTCATATGGGAGAATCTAGGATGAGAGGTCATAATCACAGATAAAGAGGCACCAATTTAAGATAAGGTCAAATTTCTTCTCTCTGAGGGTTGAGAGTCTCTGGAACTCCTTGCCACACAGAGCTGTGGGGCTAGAGTCTTTCTGTATGTTTAAGGCTTGTATGGATAGATTCTTGATCCATAGAGGAATCAAAGATCACAGAGAAAGGGCAAGAAGTGGACATGAGGAATGCCGGATCAGGTTTGAACAACAGAATGGCTGACTCCTGTTCTTATTCCTTAAAGTTCTATGATCTTGTGATTTCATCACTTTGCTGATGATCACCCAATCACTTCAATTTAGATTCCCAGCCTATCCTGATGGAATTTCTTACACAGCAATAATGTAGGAATACGAATAGGCCATTCAGTCAGTTGATCCCGTTCCACCATTCAATGAGGTAATGACTGATCTGTGGCCTAACTTTATATATCTGACTTCAGACCATATCCTTAATACCATTGATAAACAAACATTCCCTATTGCAGATCTATCACAATTCTGAATTGCCAACCTGTGACCAGGACTATGACCATTATGAAGGGTGTGCCATGAAAATTATTCTCAGCAGTTTAAACATTTTAAACCACTGCCTTACATCACATCCATCAGCCTCAGTAAACTTGACAGCAGAGCAGATGGAGATTTTCTAAAGATTAGGATGAAACATTACACAAGGTACTCTGACAGATTACTGAAGCTCAGACAATCTGACAACAATGGTAAATAACAACAGGTAACAGCTTCAGTTTAGATAACTGTAGCCAATGTAAATTCGACACAGGGTTACTTGCTATTACATTCATACCTTCAAGCCTCATGTGTGAATGTGGCATCAGCTCTCTGCAACTATTCTCATCCATTATTATAGCTCAAGCACATTTAGTGATTTAGTGTCAGCTGGGGCTCAATGATTATCAACTCTGAATCAAAAGATTGTGAATTCAAGTTCCCCTCTAGAAACTCGAGCACATAATCCAGGAAGGCATTCGGACTGAAATTTTCAGTGAGTGCTGCCCTGTTAGAGAAGCAGTACAAACTAAGAAGACCTGGCAGCTATTTTGAGAATGATATCCAAAGTGGGGCAAGAAGGACTGAGCGTACAAGCATAGGAAAGTAGAAGCAAATACGGTCAAAGGAGGAAATGAAGGCAAAATTAATGGTTTGTTACTAAAATGAGCACAATATTTGAATGAAAATAAATGAATTAACAATACAAATAGAGCCTAATGAACTCATTATCATTACAGAGACAGTGATAAAAAAGTGATCGAAGCTGTATATTAAATATTCACGGCTATGTGATTTCTTTGAAAGGAAAGGCAGGAAAGAAAGTGTTATATAGCTGTGTTAGTATAAGATGGAATAATTACGATGGCAAGAAATAATCTTGGATCAAATGATATGGAATCCATACAGATGGAAGTAATAAGTAGTGTACAGCCCTCTAACAGTAGCTGCTCTGGAGGACAGAGACTATGGCAGTACATTAATTGTGGGTAAACTTCATGCAAACTAGGAAAATTAAATCAGCAAAGACAGCAAAGATATACCTGTACCCTTCTGAGGAAGAAGGATTCTAGGATAGGGATAAACCAACTATGAGTAACATAGAAAGCTAAAGGCTGGATCAAATTGTAAGAAAAAGCATACAATGTGGCAAAGATTGGTGGAGAGCCAGAGGATTGGGAATGTTATATAAAACTGGACAGTATCAGTGTTTTTGAAAATATAAAAAGTACGGATGGACCAAAGTGAACATAGAGCTGGGGAAATAATAATGGGAAATCAGGAATTGGCAGAGGAGTTGAACCAGTCTTCATGGTACAGGACATGAAAAATATTTTAAAATACCTAATTAATCAAGGTATAAAAGGGATAAGGAAATAAATATAATAACTATCACAAAACAAAAGTGCTAGTGAAACTGGGGCTAAAGACCATTATGTCCTCTGGACCCAATGGGATGCATACAAGGATTTCAAAGCAAGTAGCTAAAGAGATAGTGAATGCCCTGGTGATAATCTTTCAAGATTCTGGACGTGACCCAGATTGGAAAACTTAAATAAAACACTCTTATTCAAAAAGTGAGCAAGACAAAAACAGAAAACTATAGGTTGATTAGCAGACATCATAACGAAGCAATTAGAAATAGATAATATGATCAAGTAGAGTCAGCATGGCCTAATGAAGGTAACAAGCAGAATAGATAATGCGGTGCCAATAGGTGTAAAATAGGTGGATTTTCAAAAGTTCTACTATGTACAAAATACAAGGCTACTTAATAAGATGAGAGTGTTGGGTGTAGAATATTAGCTTGGATATAGGATTGACTAAATAATAAAAGACAGAGGTTTGTGACCAAGGATGGCAACCTATAACTAGTGAAGTGCCACAGGGATTAGCGCTGGGGCCACCAATTATTTACAATGACTTGGATGATAGAAGTTAATGCAATTTGCCAAAATTGTGGATGACACAAAAACAAGGAAGTCAAATGGTGAGGATGACACAAAGAGTCTACAGCAGAATACAGACAGGTTAAGTGAGTGGGCAAGAGTGACAGAGTGCCACACCATCAGAGAGGCAGTACAAAAGGTGTGTTGCATTGTTGGAGGATCACTAGTGAGAGATTACTGGTCTGTTATTGGGGCAGTACTGAGGGGCATGAAATTGTCACAGATGCTTTCTTTCAGGTGACAGAATAAAGTCAAAAGGCAAGGGAATGAGAAAGAGAAGCCACTGGACCTGTTAAAAAGGGAAACACTGCTGGCAAGTTAACAACATTTAAACAGGGCAAGAAATGAATTGTTGAGGGAAGCCCCAGAATGAGCAGGAATGATCAAATTCAGCACAATCAGTGCCATAATAAGGCCACTTGTTTAAATCTCAGGTACATATATAGGCCCACCTTGATAACTGCATCTGGAAACTTCACAGGGATATGGGGCTTCAAGCAATAAGTGAAAGGATGTAAAAAGCAGCTTCAGAAGGCAAAGAAAAACAGTTAATAGAATAAAACACAGAGCATGTGATGGAAGGTCAAAGACAACATGTTAAGTCTTGTGTTTCTCTCCAAAGATGTTGTCTGACCTGCTCAATGTCTCCAGCATTTTCTGCTTGTCTTACCACTACAATTGATACCTGTGTAATGGTTATCGGAAGAATCTGTTAATAATTTAACAGAGATTGAGATGGAAATGGTTGTGTTGTCACACTGGAGAGCAGTCAGTCTGTTAGATTATGGCCAGTTTTTTAAATGCCATTCTTTGCATTCCACAGAGGAACACAGGAGCAACAAGGTCATTTGCTCCTGTTTAAAGACTGGCAGAAGAAAACACTTTACGGTTCTCACCCACTCAACACTCCCTGGGAACCTTCATCAGGATACATATCAGAACCCAACACCAACTTTAACACTCACAAGCCTTTTATAGTCACACTTCCCACATCGCAAAAATACTTTCGCAGATCTGAATGAAAGCCTTTTGAGATGGTGTTACACATAGACACAAAGTTTACAAAATACAAGCCCAGACTACACAAAAATACAAGGTTTCAAGCACCTTCACATAGACATGCAAACATACAAGCTTCATGGACTGCAGCAGTTCAAAGAGACAGCTCATGACCAACTTCTCAAAGGCAACCAAGGACTGGCAAGAAATGCTTGCCCAGCAAGCAATGTCCATGTCCCATAAATATATAAAAGAAAATGCACACCCAACAGTTGACAAACACACAGGGGCTTACATTCACACACAACAGAATGCATCAGCCTACTTAGTCATAGAGTCCTACAGCACGGAGACAGGCTCTTTGGCCCAAACTGGTCCATGCTGACCAAAATGTCCATCCACACTAACCCCATTTCCCTGCACTTGGCCCATATCCTTCTAAACATTTTCTATCCATGTATTTGTCTGAAAGCCTTTTAAGTTTTGTTAATGTACCCTCCTCAATCACTTCAGCTGGCAGCTCATTCCATATTTATACTACCCTCAGTGTAAAAATGTTGCTCCTCAGGTTCCCTTTTATTCTTTCCCCTCTAACCTTAAACTGATGCCCTCTAGTCCTCGATTCCCCAACCCTGGGGAAAAAGACTGAGTGCATTCACCCTATTCATGCCTCTCATGATTTTATACACCTCTATAATGTCCCCCTTCAGTTTCCAACACTCTAAGGAAAACGTCCTCGCTTGTCTAATCTCTCCCTATGACTCAGACTGTTGAATCCAGGCAACATCCTTGTAAATTTCTTCTGCTCTCTTTCCAGTTTAATAACATCTTTCCTATAACAAGGTGACCAAAAGCGAACACACTACTCCAAATGTGGCCTCACCAATGTCCTGTATAACTGCGACATAACTTCCCAACTTCTATACTCCACGCCCTGACTGATGAAGGCCAGTGTGCCAAAAGCCTTCTTCACTGCCCTGCCTATCTTTCAGTGAAATGTGAACCTGAAGTCCAAGGTCCCTCTGTTCCACTACACTCAAAGCCTGACCATTCACCATAAAACTCCTATCTTGATTTGACGTTACAAAATGCAATACCACATTTATCTATATTAAACACCACGAGGCACTCCACTCATCAAAGACTTCCAGTCTGACAAGCATCGTTCCACTATTACCCTCTGCTTCCTATCATCAACCAATTTTGTATCTAGTTTGCCAGCTCTCCCTGGATTCAATGCAATCTAACCTTCCAGAACAGCCTACCAAGTGGAACCTTGTCAAAGGCCTTACTGAAATCCATAAAAACTATGTCGATCCCCTTGCCCTCATCAAACTTCATGTTCACTTCATCAAATAACTCTAACAAATAGGTGAGACATGATCTCCCACTCACAAAGCCATGTAGACTACTCCTAATCAAACCCTGTCTTTCCAAATGCATGTACATCTTATCCCTCAGAATCTTCTCAAGTAACTTACTAGCATAGATGTTAGGCTTACGGGTCTATAGTTCCCATGCTTTCTTTGAAACCCTTCTTGAATAAGTGCACAATATTGTCTACCCTCCAGTCTTCTGGGACCTTGCCCATGGTTAACCATGATGCAAACATATCTGCCAGGTCCCCCTCAATTTCTTGTCTAGCCTCGTGCACACAACAATGGGGAAATGTGGCTGCATGAGTAGCTAGTGTTGGAGGAACAGGAATGAAAACTGAGGGAGGATGGGGTGGTTATCAGGTTGCGCAGCGTTATAAGCATGGAGAAAACTAAGATTTGGAGGGATTTAAACACAGAGACATACCATTTATTAACGGGATATAAAAGTGACTATTTGATAGTCACTTCAGGTGAGCAAGCACAGGGATGATAAGTAGCGCTTACTAGAGGCATACTGGGACAACAACAATTATAGACTACAATATTACAATCCCCACAGAGACGAATAACTTTTGAAATAGAAAGTATGCTAATGGAAAGAAACGTACTGCATAAAATTTCACTTTTAAAACTTTTACTCTAATAAACCAACTAAACTAGGGGCAGCACTGCTGCCTCACAGCGCCTGGGTTCAATTCCAGCTTTGGGCGACTGTCTGTGTGGAGTTTGCACATTCTCCCTGTGTCTGCGTGGCTTTCCTCCAGATGCTACGGTTTCCTCCCACAGTCCAAAGATGTGCAGGTTAGGTGGATTGGCCATGCTACATTGCGCGTAGTGTTAGGTGCATTAGTCAGAGGAAAATGAGTCTGGGTGGGTTACACTTCGGAGGGTCAGTGTGGGGCCAAAGGGCCTGTTTCCACACTGTAGAGAATCTAATCTGAAAAGGAATCAAGATAATTCAAACTTTAACTTATAGGCAAAGGATATTTCAAACAAAAAAGTAAATTCTGCTTTCTGTCATCACACTTCCCAAATGATCGATTTGCCCCATATGATTAAAAGCATTTATAGTCCTTCTTGCACAATAGTTTCAGCTCGTGTTTCACTCACTAGCAGCATGTTCCATCCACAGTCTCAAGACACAATTACCATTGAGAAAGCACACATCTACAAGCCTTCCTACACTCCAACTCACATTTGTTCTGAAAGTATAAAATCCTCCCAAACTCCCATATCTAACTCCTTTAGATGGTCTAAACACTGAGACAGCAGCAATGGCTCTTGTCCAATCCACAACACATATTCCACCTGACTTCAGCTCTCTGCTGTTTCCAACTGTATAATACATACAATGACACAATCCCTGCTCTATTTTCAGAAATCCATTTCAACACCAGGATTTATTTGAACATGGCCAAACATTTCCAACTGGGGAAGCAACTGCTTCTTTCCTCTTTAGAACACAGTGAAAATTGGTGCAAACTGCGAAAACAAAAGAGAAAACACTAGCTGATCCAACCCCACTGCAATTAACTTTCTGTTTACCCTTTGCTGCATAGCTTGTTTGTCCTCAGTGAAATCTCAGGACACATGAGAATTATTAGTACTGTCTGGTATCATAGTCAGTAACAAATTAACTCTTTTTCAGAATATACCCTCGACCATGGCAGTAAAAAACATACAAGCTTTTCCCCAGTGAGTCACCTACAATGAGCACATATGAACATAACCAATAGCCTCCAAGATACAGAGCGCATGCATACAAAATCAACAGGCTCAGGATCAGGATCAGCTGTGTGTCATCGCTTTTGATCCTGTTTCATAGAAGCTGAGCTGCTGTTCGATCTATTGAGTAGAAACTATATATCCAGTAAAGCCGAGCTTAGAATTATAGAATGGTGCAGCACAGGAGGCCGCAGGTCCATTAAGTCTATGTCAGCACTTGGAATGAGCAGCCAATTTGTCTCATTCCTCCAGCTCTTTCACATTAAGGGCAGCACGGTGGCTCCGTGGTTAGAACTGCTGCTTCACAGCGCCAGGGACCTGGGTGCGATTCTTGTCCTGGGTGACTGTGTGGAGTTTGCATATTCTTCCGGTGGGTGGATGGGATTCCTCCGGGTGCTCCGGTTTTCCTCCCACAATCCAAAGATGTGCAGTTTAGGTGAACTGGCCATGCTAAACTGCCCATAGTGTTGGGTGCATTAGTCGGAAGGTCGGTGTGGATTTGTTGGGCCAAATGGCCTATTTCCACACTGTACATAATACAATCTAATCTAATCTAATAATACTACACTTCCATCCTTGGGTCAGTTAGCTGGATGGCTGGTTTACGATGCAGACAGATAGAATATGGAACATAGAAAAGTACAGCATAGAACAGGCCGAGGTTTAATCCTAATGTAAAATATAGTAACTTAACCTACACACCCTCAACTCACTGCTATCTATGTGCACGTCCAGCAGTCGCTTAAATGTCCCCAATGACTCTGCGTCCAACACCACAGCTGGCAATGCATTCCATGCATTCACAACTCTCTGCATAAAAAACCTAACTCTGAGGTCGCCTTTATACCTTCCTCCTAATATCTTCAAACTATGACTCCTCGTACCAGTCAATCCTGCCCTGGGGAAAAGTCTCTGGCTATTGAGTCTATCTATTCCTCTCATTATTTTGTAGACCTCGATCAGGTCTCCTCTCTTCCTCCTTCTCTCCAGAGAGAAAAGATAGTGCCTATTCAACATTTCTTCATAAGGCAAGCCCTCCAATCCAGGCAGCATCCTGGTAAACCTTCTTTGCGCCCTCTCCAAAGCCTCTGTACCTTTCCTATAGTAGGGCAACCAGAACTGGACACAATATTCCAAGTGTGGTCTCTCCAGGGACTTGTAGAGCTGTAGCAAAACCTCGCGGCTCTTAAACTCGATCCCCCAATGAAAGCCAAAACACCATATGCTTTCTTAACAACCCTAACCACTTGGGTGACAACTTTGAGGGATCTACGTACTTGCACACCCAGATCCCTCTGTTCCTCCACATGCCAAGAATCCTGTCTTTAATCCTATATTCAGCATTTGAGTTCGACCTTCCAAAATGCATTACTTCACAATTATCCAAGTTGAATTCCATTTGCCATTTCTTAGCCCAGCTCTGCATCCTATCTATGTCACGCTGCAGCCTGCAGCAGCTCTCTATACAATACCTCCAACCTTAGTGTCATCTGCAAATTTACTAACCCACCCCTCAACCAAGTTATTTATAAAAACTACAAAGAGGCCCAAGAACAGAGCCCTGCTGGACCCCACTCAACACTGTCCTCCAGGCAGAATACTTTCCATCTACAACCACTCTCTGCCTTCTGTCAGCCAGCCAAATTCTGAATCCAGATAGCCAAATCTCCCTGTATCCCATACTTCCTGACTTTATGAATGAGCCTATCATGGGGAACCCATGATATTAAGAGTATGGTTTCAATTCCTGCACTAACCAAGGTTGCCATGAAGGGCTCTCCTTCTCGACCTATTCCCTCGCCTGAGGCGTGGTGAGTCAGCACCACCAGTGATCTCTCTCTCAAATGAGACAGCAGCTCTATGGTTCAGAGGACAATAGTGACTTTACCTTATCTATTCACTTCCCCTTTAACTAAATGTTCTCATTAGTTACTGATACAAGGTCCACATGTGCAAGAAGTGCCAGCAGTTCAAACGGCTTGAGTGCCAAGTCTTGAAACTTGAGCACAGCTGAAGGCACAGAGATACATCTGCGAGGCTGAGTGCGATATGGGTAGCACATTTGTTGACGCTGTCACCTTGTATACTGAGGGGAAAATGGGTGACCACAGCTGAGAAAAGAGGCAAGACAGGCAGAGGACATTCCCCTCAGTAACTAATTCTGTGTAGGAAAAGGATGACAATGAACGTTCCACTGCAGAGTGCAGCACTACAGGTGACCCAGCTGTATGAGGAGGCAAGAGCAAGAGTTCAAGGGAAACAGGTGACTCAATAGTGATGGGTGCAACAGGCATTTCTGCAACTAGAGATGTGACTCCAGAATGGTGCGTTGCCTCTCTGGGGCCATGGTCAGGGATGTCACTGAGTGACTGTGGGTGATAAGTGAAGTGGTTGTGGTACACACTGATATCACTGACCTTCCACACTCCCTGCTGTACCTGCATGCTCACTTTCAGCGAATGGTGTATCAGAACACCTAGGTCTCATTGCACCTCCCCCTTTCTCAAACTATTGCCACTCAGATAACAATCTGCCTTCCTGTTTTTGCTACCAAAGTGGATAACCTCACATTGATCCACATTATGCATTATCTGTCATGTATTTGCCCATTCACTCAGCCTATCCAAATCACACTGAAATATCTCCCTCTTTCTCAAAGTTCACCCTCCCACCCAGCTTGGTGTCATTTGCAAACTTGTAGATGTTACATTTAGTTCCCTCATCTAAATTATTGATCTTATTGTGAATAGCTGGGGTCTGAGCACTAACCCCTAACCTTTCCACATATTCATTCCACAGAAATCCTGGCTACAAACTGATATTTCCTAACAACAGTCTGAATTGTTTATATCTAGCAGAGCAGATGCTATAATCCTTTCTTAAATTCATACATGCTAATGACATTGTTGTCCAATGCATAATCAGGGCGGCTGAGAGAACCAGGTTGAGTTAGTAAGTCCACAGACAACCCACTTTCACGCAGTTCATAGCAGTTTGGTTAACAGAATTTCACAACATCCGATTACCCTCATTACATGGACCACTTTCACTTACAAAAACTAGCTCTGAACCAGCCTTGAATGATAAGCATCACATATGCATCACCCTGATGTTTGTTGTTGCTGCTGATCAGCCACATCGCTCCCAATTTACCTTCTGATGATGGTGATGACATTTCACTTCTGGGCAGATGATGAAAGCTCTCCATAAATGGATCATGGATGTTGCAAGATTCAAGTATCCCACACGAAGCCGTATTCTGTTCCTCGCTTGGTGAAGTCCAGCCATTCCTCTGCGTCTCAGATCCCAATCTATCATTTTTTGAAGAGTTTTTGTTCACACGTGAATCCTTTTTGCGAAAATGAGCAGTCAGAAACTTCCACCAATTGTTTGCTTCAGTGTTTTGGTTTGGCGAGTATGCTGGCTTCACTGTTGGGGATGAGGAGGTGTTTATAACAGATGTTAGATGCACCAGGTAACTCTGATCTTGCTTATGCCACGTGGGCGTCTCTTGGTTTGATGTCTCTGGGGAAGATGAGCTCCCACTTACAGGTGACTTCAGTCTTTGGCGGAAGGATTCTCCAACACTCAGTGTCCTGCACCTGGTAGTCTCACACTCCTTTTTGTTCTCTCCTCTCCTAATTCGAAAACTCAGGCTTCTTTTTAGTGATTTGAGGGATATTTTGGAGTTTGGAGTTTTGTGATCACTTGCTGTGTCTTTTGTACTCATTGTCTTCCCAGCTGAGCTAACCCATCGGTGACTGGACCATCGATAGCCAGCTCGCAAAAAGCTTGTGCCGTCAGATCTGGTGGCACTGGCAGTCCGTTCAGCCACTTCACTGTCTGGTACCTCAGCCTCAACATGGGAGGGAGTTCTGATTGCCTCAAGGAAACTCATACTAAGGGGTCGACGTAGTTCCTTCTTCCCAGGACGGAGAATGAATGCTTGAGGCTGTACAGTTCCTACTGCTGCTTCATTGTGGTGCTGAGAATGCTCCCCTTTACACAATGGATCAGGATCAATCCCTCTCCTCCTCACAATTGGCACCAGTGACTGTGATTCCAGTTCTGGGAATAACCCAATCTTGTTTTCTGGGACACAAATACTCCTGGGGCGTCTTGGTCTGTCATTGACGGAGTCCAGTGGGGAATCAACCATCACACTTGAGTGTTTTCCGGAGAAATCAGCAACGTCACTGGGCTTGGTCTCCTTCCGGAGGCGTCCCGCCCGGCCCTCTATCAAACTCTTGAATTTAACCTGCAAGACACCAGTCATATTTACCTGTTCAGACATGGCAGCAATTCGAGTATCTGCAGCCTGTTCATTGGGTGAGTGATAGCAGCGACATGAGTTTGCATCATAGTCAGTTTTTGCCTGCAATATCCTATTGTGCTCCAATTTGTTGTGCTCCATCACCAGCTCTCTGTCAGTGCCCTCACAGTCTCCAGTTACATCAGCTGCCATTCTGTCTGAATTCAGCTTGGGCTCAGAAGGAGCTTGGAGATCAAAGCCATCGGATTCATTCACGGGTAGATTTGTTAACTGCTCTGAAACTCTCTGTCACCCGGGTCCCCTGAGAGAGAATCAGCCTTACACTGGAAGCTGCTGTTCAGTGAGAACAGTGGCCTGTCAGACTGCACCAACATTTTTAACTCTCAGGAGTCTCATTGGGTGTTGCAGTCTCCCAACCCAAAGGAAAACATTCCACTCTGCTTGAGTCACTTTAAAAGCTGGAGCTAAACCAGTTTTCAAGAAATAACAATCCACACGGTGTGTGAGGAAGTTTTGACTGAGCAGTAACTCCACACGAATGCCGCTGGATGGAATCTCCCACACGCTGGCTCAAAGTCAGAATTCCACAACATAGAAACACCTATTCTCTTGGACCTGCAACGTCCCAACTATTGTGACAAACACTGAACAAAATTGATCTATCTTCTTTCAGTGCATGGGAGCCCCGGCTGCTAACCTCCTGTTGTGGCTTGCAATCAGAACTGCGACATGTCAGTTGCTCCCTGTGTCAGACCTGGCCAGGATTAGTTGAGAAATGTTCTCTCGCACCGAGCCTGCATGCCTGTACCTTGTACTATAACTATCAGCACGGAGAGAGGGAAAATGTGGAGTGGATCTAATTCACACTCCTCATGCCTGCTCAAATGCTCCTGGGAAGCATTTCTACACACATATGTAGCTGGGTCAGGACAAAGATAAACTGATGCTGTCTGAGGCAGTGACAGAATGAGCAGAATGTAGAAGTGTGGGGAATGTGTGACTGTTCTGCTGAAGTCACTGCTTCTCCCTTTCCACTTCACAATCAATACGCCCAGCTCACTGTCACTAACTACAGTATGATCACTCAAAGAGAGGGAGCTGCTGTTTGGCCAATCTCACATACCTGTGTCACTGATGCTGTGTGGGGTGGTGGTGGGGAGAGGGGGTGGTGGAAGATAATGATTCCAGATACCCATGTGGTGGGGTCAGATAGTCAGGGGAGGGGGTTCAGCACAGTCAGAGTACTGATAGCTGATGTTCCAGCATGATAAATGACAGCACTGTCAGAGTTGCTATCTTTTGAATGACACATTATACTTATAGGGCCTAGTGGGAACGGAAAATGAACTCCAGAAGAGCAGGAAATCCAGTCTTACAGGTGCATGCCCAATATTTATCATGCAACCAAATAACAAAAGAAACTGGTACTTTCATTACCATCCCACTGTTTTTGTGATCTTGCTGTGCATAAATCAGCTGCTGTGCTCCCTACAAAACAGCAGCAAGTAATTTTCAAATATTTCTCATTGACTAGGAGGGACTTGATCGTGGCATGTTTAATACAAAATGCATCTCCTATCTTCACTACTTCCAGTACAATGATGCAAGCAAATTGATCCAATCTGGAACTTCGATCATGCTACATTTAAAAATTCCAGGAGAAACTCAGCAGATCCAGCAGTATCTGTGGGGAAAGAAACAGTTAATATTTCGACTTTTATATCACTTTTTTTCTTGAGTTCTAAAGAAGAGTCATATCAGACTGAGTTTCTCCAGCATTCTCTGCATTTGTTTCAGCTTTCCAGCACCTGCAGCATTTTTCTTCTATTCAAAGATCAGCCATTTCCACACTCCAGTAGCTTTGCATTCCCAGTGGTTCCACACTTTCCGCATTTTATGTCTGAACACACATGGCTCCTTCAATAAATCAACAAAAGTGAAATCAACAAAATTCCAAAATATCCAGTTTATCCACTCTGTGATGCCATTCCCATTCCAGTGTATCCACCTGATGATCTTATTAGGAATCCCAAATAGTGAGTTTTGTCTTTGTCCCAGACAGGTCCTGGTAACAGACCCAATGCTCTTTAGGAAATGGAAATTAATTCTAAATGTTGGAATGTGAAACATGACAACTAAACCCTGGAGAAAAACATTAGATCAGTGAGTATCTGTCAGATGCTGACTTCCTCCTGTACATTGTTAGCAATGTATAATTCACAAGGAAGTCCAGTAACATTGATGGAGAGCAAGGAGAAGGCAGCCAGTCACCAGTCACAAGCTTAGAGCATGCTTAATGTGAAATGTAATCAACCTTGATCTTACCATCATTCATCCCTGAGAAACCCATTTACAGCAAGTGCTGTGCACCAGCCAGACCCCTTTCAGCTACGCACATTGATCTCTGATGCTCGTTCACTGTGTGGTGGCCAAGCCTAGATAGCCAGCACCCTCTGGCGATCAGAAGCTGTATAGCAATGAGACTAAGGCTGCTTCATTTGACAGTTAACTGCTCCATAGTTAAGGCAGCGGTCAACCTGGGCAGCAAAGGAGTAGTGAATATTATAGATATTTCTTTCTAGATCACTTCAGCCACTGATAAATGGGGGTTGAAGGAGACACAATGAGTTTGACTGGTTGAGGCTGTAAGACTTTTGGGTTGAAAATTCATACACATTTATCGGCCATGTTATGAACTCCACAACAATGCTCCTTTTGAAAAGAAAACTCCAGTACATGCTAAGACAAAGATCCAATACCATCCACAATTGAGCAACCTCAGAAAGGAGAGTAAATAAAGGTCTATCACCTGTAATAGGATCACATCCTTTGAAGACAAGTGGGTTGGAAAAAGTAAACTCTACAAAGAAAACCGAGCACATAGTCCCAGATTCAGGTCAGTTACCAAAAGCAAAAAATCCCCTTTCACAGCCCTGGAATTTACAATTCCAATTGCCTTCTCAAATTTTTAATCTAGCAGCAAAGAACATAATGCGAAATTGAACAGATCACACACTGTCTATTCATCTGATACAATCTGCATCAAATCCTGAGAGTCATTAGAGAGAGAAACAGTCAGTCAGTGTGTGAAGTGCTCTCTCTACCCTTCATTGCTTTTTGAGCTACAGACTCCTCATATATACATATGGCCAGCTACTGGGAGATGAAAATTATCATCAGTGACTACTTCTTTCTATTTTTCTATCTCTGCTCCTGCTCAGCTTACTTCAGCTGCTCCAATGCTAAGTCAAGACTGGTCACTTCCATGCTGAACCATTCTGATCATCCCCTGATTGACCTCCAGCCTTTAAAGAAATCAGTTCATGTTAAACTGCTGCTCACAACCTGTTCTGCTCACATAGGACCACTTTTCTTTTATAAATTCACTCATGGGACATGGGCATCCCTGGCTGGGCCAGCATTTATTACCCGTCTCTAGTTGCCCTTCAGAAGGTGGTGGTGAAGCTGTCTTCTTGAACTGTTGCAGTCGACGTGTTGCAGGTTGGCCCACATTGCTGTTAGGGAGAGAATTCCAAGATTTTAACCTAGCTTCATAAGGCAGAATGGTGATACATTTCCAAGTCAAACTGGTGAGCGGATTGGAGGGGAACTTGAAGGTGGCGGTGTTCTTGTGTATCTGCTGCCTTTGTCCTTTTAGATGAAAGTGGTCATAGGTTTAGAAAGTGTGTCTAAGGAACTTTGGTGAATCTCTACAGTGCATCTGCAATGAGGATAGTACACACTGCTAAGTGTTGGTGGTGGAGAGAGTGGATGTTTTTTGATGTGGTGCCAATCAAGTGGGCTACTTTGTCCTGGGTGGTGTCAGGGTCTTTGAGGTAGTTGGAGCTGCACCCATTCAGGCGAGTGGGGAGTATGTCATTCCACTCCTGATTTGAGCCTTGTAGATGGATGAACAGGCTTTGGGTAATCAGGAGGTGAGTTAGTTGTCACAGAATTCCTTGCCTCTGACCTGTTCTTGTCGCGATTGTGTCCAGTTGAGTTTCTGGGCGAAAGTGAGGACTGCAGATGCTGGAGATCAGAATCGACAGTGTGGTGCTGGAAAAACACAGCAGGTCAGGCAGCATCTGAGCAACAGGAGAATCGAATTTCGGGCAAAAGCCCTTCATCAGTTGAGTTTCTGGTCAATGGTAACCCCAAGGATGTCGATAGTGGGGGATTCAGCGATGGCAACACTGTTAAGCGTTAAGGGGCAGTAGTTAGATTTTCACTTATTGGTGATGGTCATTGCCTGGTAAGGGTTCGCACTTTCACCTCCCCTTGGAAATTCAGTTCTTTTGTCCAGCTTGAACCAAGGCTGTAATGAGGTCAGAAGCTGAGTGGCCCCGGTGGAACCCAAATGGCGTCACTGAGCAGGTTATTGCTGAGCAGATGCTGCTTGAAAACACTGTTGGTGACATTTTCCATCACTTTACTGATGATCAGGAATAGACTAATGGGACGGTAACTGGATTTTCCATTTGTGTACAGGACATACCAGAGCAATATTTCACATTGTCGGGTAGATGGCAGTGTTGTAGCTTTAACTGGATAGCACATCTTTAGTATTACTGCTGAATGTTGTCAGAGCCATAGCTTTTCCAGCATCCAGTACCTTCAACCATTTCTTGATATTGTATGAAGTGAATCGAATTGGTTGAAGACCTAGAATCGCAAATACTAGTGATCATCCAGTCGGCAATTCTGGCTGAAGATTGCTGCAAATGCTTCCTCCTTATCTTTTGCACTGATATATTGGGCTCTTCCATCATTGAGGACAGGGATGGTTGAGGAGCAGCTTCCTCCTGTGAATTGTTTAATTGCTCATCACCATTCACAACTAACACAAAAACAGAAATTGCTGGAAAAGCTCAGCAGGTCTGGCAGCATCTGTAGAGACAAATCAGAGTTAATGTTTCACGTCCAGTGCAGTGACCCTTCCTCAGAATTCAATTCTGAGAAAGAGTCATCCGACCTGAAACGTTGACTCTGATGTCTCACCACAGAAGCTGCCAGACCTGCTGAGCTTTTCCAGCAATTCCTGTTCTTGTTTCTGATTTCCAGCATCTGCAGTCCTTTCAGGTTTTATTTACTATTCACAACTGGACTGGACATGGCAGGACTGCAGAGCTTAAATCTGATCCAGTGGTTGTGGGATCACTTGCTGATTATGCTATTTGGCGTTCAAGTAGTCCTGTTGGTGGCCTCACTAGATTGACACCTCATTTTAGGTATGCCTGGTACTGCTCCTGGATAGCCTCCTGCATTCTCCATTGAACAAGAGTTGATCCCCTGGCTTGATGGTAATGGATGAGTTTGAGAAATGCATGGCTATGAGGTTGCAGTTTGTGCTGGAGTACAATTCTATTCAAGTTTATGTCCTACAACATCTCATGGATGCCCAGTCTTGAGTTGCTAGAGTTGTACGACATCTGTCCCATTTAGCACCGTGATAGTGCCACACAATAGTCAAAGCGAAGATGGGACTTTATCTCCACAAGGACTGTGCGGTGGTCACTCTTACAGACACTGTCATGGATAGATTCATCTGCAACTGGCAGATTGGTAAGGATGAGATCAAGTATGCTTTTCCCTTTTGTTGTTTCCCTCATCACATGCCATGGCTATGTCCTTTAGGACCCAACCAGTTCGATCAGTAGTGTTGCTGCTAAGTCACTGTGTTGGAATTGTGGGAGTTGGATAAATAAATGAAGGGTTTATTGATAGTTTGGGTCCAGCACTCGATTTGGGATCCACAATTTGTAAAAGCTGATCTCAGCATTTGGAGTTGTCCAAGGTCAATCAGATTACATGAAGCAGGAGCCCACAAATGAAACAGACTGAGAACATGGATTGGAGTAAGTAGCTCTGTCAGAGTTTGTCAATATAACAGCATTGCTGACGATTCAGAATTATTAATTCACTGGGTGGGCCTGAGCTACAATATATAATCTATACATGCATATGCATATCTGTATATGTCTCGTACTGAGGAAGTGTTTCACTGCTAGACAGTCAGTACTGAGGAAGGAAAAGCATGAGATCATAAGGAACAGGACAAGGAATAGGCCAGTCGGTCCCTTGAGTTCACTCATAACAAAAGCAGACACACAAATCTGATGAGCTCTGAACTAGAAGACAACTACTTGATAATAATATTTTAATTGGCTCGCTTTGTGTGGGGCCAGCACAGCAGGGAAACATGCAGCATACATAGTCAAATTAGCAAAATCTCTCTGGTTGCTCTTGTGTGGAGGAACCAGAAAATCTCCAGTCATAGCTCACTGTCTTCCACTCCTCTTTCTTGACAAAGTTTTGTTGAAAGAGGAATAAAACAGTTTCAAATATCTGTACAGAGAAAAAATAAATTCTGAACCAGTGAATGAAAGTGAGTGCCAGTGTACAACCAACGTTGTGTTAACAGCAAAGAACAAAAAACATTGAAAGAAACCCAAAACAACCAACTCCACTCCTGTGATGCAAACTGATGCTAGCATATTTCCCTCTGATTTCTTTCCCCATTTCCATTTTCAATACCCATGTCTTGTCTGTCATTGTGCATCTGCCTGTTTGTGAAGATCGGGATTTAAAACATGTCGAGTTTATGTTATAGTTATGGAGGCAATATTTTTTCCTAACTGCCAATGGTTAAAGGTAATTTGTTTGCAATAAAACATTTTATTAAATTCAGGAACCTGGTTGAGTATTGTATTTTAAACAGATTTCATCAGTGAGGTAAACTCAGAACCTTGAATAGTTTGACACAGGACAAGTAGGCCATTCAACTCATCAACTCGGACAAAGTCAGGACTGCAATTCAACTCATCAAGTCTGCTCTGCCTTTCAACGACACCATGGCTAATTTGATCATCTTTAACTCCACTTTCCTGCCTGGATAATTGGGGCTCATTCTGGGGTGGGTGGTCTCCACTGAACCAGAGGGGTTCTTGGGGGGAAATTTACTAATGCTCTTCAGGAAGGTTTAAACTAATTCACCGGGGGATGGGAAACTGAATTGTAGTTCCAGTGTACAGGAGGTTGAGAGTAGAGGGGTCATAAATAAGGGTTCAAGGTTGCAAGACCAGCAGGCAGGAAGGTGGTTTGAAGTGTGTCTACTTCAACGCCAGAGGCATCCGGAATAAGGTGGGTGAACTTAGTACCTGGGACTTCGATGTTGTGGCCATTTCAGAGACATGGGTAGAATAGGGACAGGAATGGTTGTTGCAGGTTATGGGATTTAGTTGTTTCAGTAAGAGGTTGTAAAAGAGGGTGAGGAGTGGCATTGTCAGTCAAGGACAGTATTACGGTGATAGTAAAGACGTTTGATGAGAACTCGTCTACTGAGGCAATATGGACTGAGGTTAGAAACAGGAAAGGAGAGGTCACCCTGTTGGGAGTTTTCAATAGGCCTCTGAATAGTTCCAGAGATGTAAAGGAAAGGATTGCAACAATGATTCTGGAAAGGAGTGAAAGTAACAGGGTAGTTGTTATAGGGGTCATTAACTTTCTAAATATTTATCAGAATCGCCATAGTTTACTTTAGATGGGTCATTTTCTGTCTAATGTGGGCAGGAGGGTTTCCTAATACAGTATGTAGACAGGCCAACAAGGGGCGAGGCCACACTGGATTGGGTAATGAACCCGGCCAGGTGTTAGATTTGAAGGTAGGTGAGCACTGTGGTGATAGTGACCACAATTTGATTATGTTTACTTTATCAATGGAAAGGGATAAGTATATAACCACGGGGCAAAAGTTATAGCTGGGGGAAAGGCAATTATGATGTGATTTAGGATGCAAAGAATGGGGAAGGAAACTGCAGGGGATGGACACACTTGAAATGTGGAGCTTATTCAAGGAACAGCTACTGCGTGTCCTTGATAAGTATGCACCTGTCAGACCACGGAGCAAGTGGTTGAGTGAGGGAACTGTGGTTTATTAAAGAAATTGAACCTCTTGTCAAGAGGAAGAATGAGGCTTATGTAATGATGAGACGTGAAGGCTCAATTAGGGCGCTTGAGAGTTACAAGTCAGCCAGGAAATACCCAAACAGAGAGCTAACAAGAGCCAGGAGGGAACATGAGAAGTCTTTGGCAGGCAGGATCAAGGAAAACCCTGAAACTATCTATACGTATGTCAGAAATAAAAGAATGACTACAGTAAGATTAGGGCCAGTCAAGGACAGTAGTGGGAAGTTGTGTGTGGAATCTGAAGGTTTAGGAAAGACACTAAATGAATATTTTTCATCAGTATTCATGCAGGAAAAAATACAATGCTGTCAAGGAGAATACTGAGATACAAACTACGAGACTAGACAGGATTGAAGTTTGCAAGGAGATGTCAGCAATTCTGGAAAGTGTGAAAATAGATAAATCCCTTAGGCTGTATGGGATTTATCCTAGGATTCTCTGGCTAGCTAGGGAGGAGATTGCAGAACCTTTGCCTTTGATCTTTATGTCGTCATTGTCAACAGGAATAGTGCCAAAAGACTGGAGGATAGCAAATGTCCCCTTGTTCAAGAAGGGGAGTAGAGACAACCCTAGAAATTATACACCTGTGAGCCTTACTTCAGTTGTGGGTAAGATGGTAGAAAACGTTATAAGAGATAGGATTTAAAATCATCCAGAAAAGAGTAATTTGATTAGGGACAATCAACATGGTTTTGTGAAGGGTAAGTCGTGCCTCACAAACCTTATTGAGTTCTTTGAGAAGGTGACCAAACAGGTGGATTAGGGTAAAGCGGTGTACATGGATTTCAGAAAAGCATTTGATAAGGTTCCCCATGGTAGGCTACTGCACAAAATATGGAGGCATGGGATGAGGGTGATTTAGAAATTGGCTAGCTGAAAGAAGACAGAGGGTATTGGTTGATGGGAAATATTCTTCCTGGAATTCAGTTATCAGTGGTGTGCCACAAAGATCTGTTTTGGGGCCACTGCTGTTTGTCAATTTCATAAATGACCTACATTCGGGCATAGAAGGATGGGTTGGTAAATGTGTGGATGACACTAAGGTCAGTGGAGTTATGGACAGTGTGGAGGATGTTGCAGGTTACAGAGGGACATAGATAAGCTGCAGAGCTAGGCTGAGAGGTGGCAAATGGAGTTGAATGTGGAAAAGTGTGAGGTGATTCACTTTGGAAGTACTGGGCTAATGGTAAGATTCTTGGTAGTGTGGATGAGCAGAGAAATATGTGTCCATGTACATAGAGCCCTGAAAGTTGCCACCCAAGTTGATAGGGTTGTGAAGAAGGTGTATGGTGTGTTAGCTATTATTGGTAGAGGGATTGAGTTTCGGAGCCATGAGGTCATGCTGCAGCTAGACAAAACTCTGGTGCGGCTGCACTTGGAGTATTGCGTACAGTTCTCATAGGATGCAAAAGCATTGGAAAGGGTGCAGAGGAGATTTACCAGATGTTGCCTGGTATGGAAGGAAGGTCTTATGAGGAAAAGCTGAGGAATTTCAGGCTGTTTTTGTTAGAGAGAAGAAGGTTGAGAGATGACTTAATAGAGACATACAAGATGATCAGATGATTAGATAGGGCCTTTTTCCTCGGATGATGATGGCTATCACGAGGGGACATAGCTTTAAATTGGGGGATGATAGATACAGGACAGATGTCAGGGGTAGATTCTTTACTCAGAGAGTAGTCAGAGAGTCGAATGCCCTACCTAAGTAGTAGTAGGCTCACCAACTTTTAAAGGCATTTAAATAGTAATTGGATAAACATATGGATGACAATGGAATAGTGTAGGTTAGATGGGCTTCAGATTGGTTGCACAGGTTGGTGCAACATCGAGGTCCGAGGGGCTTGTACTGCATTGTAATGTCCTATGCCTTTTGCTCAGACTTCGAATTCTCTTACTGATTAAAACTTATCACAGCCCTAATTACGCTTAATCACCCTGCCCTAAAGTCCTCTGAGGTGAAGATTTCCACAGATTCATAAATCTGAGAGAAAAAAAATTCTTCCTTATGCATTTTATATGGGCACCCCCTTAGTCTGAAATTATGTCCACTTCTCCTAGACTCTGCTATGTGGGAAACAACCTCACAATCCGGTGAGGAGAAAATGAGGACTGCAGGTGCTGGAGATCAGACTCGAAGGGTGTGTTGCTGGAAAAGCACAGCCAGTTAGACAGCAGCCAAGGAGCAGGACAATTGACATTCCGGGCATAAGCCCTCCATTTTGCCAGAGCAGCGAGGAGAGAAGGAGTGGTGAAGTGAGGGCTGCCGGGAAAGGTGAGTTTTCCCGCATTAAAAGAGACATACCTCATGAGTCGGGCCTCCATTTTACCAGAGCAGCGAGGAGATGAGGAGTGGTGAAGCGAGGGCTGCCGGACATGGTGTGTTTTCCCCCATTAAAAGGGACTTACCTCGGGAGTCGGGCCTCCATTTGCCGAGAGGTGTGAGGGAGGAGCAAAGGACTTCTGGGAAGTCAGACTCTACTCGGGTAGTGTCTCCCACCCATCCTCCTCCTCTAACCAAAAATAAGTTCTGTGCGCCAGATTGGTAACGTAACGAGTTTATTTTTTATTCCTTATTTTCTCAACAGTCTCTTTGGGAATTTAGAATCGTGGGAATAGAGGTGAGGGCAGTTGAATGTTCCTCCTGCAGAATGTGGGAGGTAAGGGTCACCACTAGTGTCCCTGCTGACTACATCTGGAGGAAGTGCACACAACTCCAGCTCCTCGAAAACCGCGTTAGGGAACGGGAGCTAGAGCCAGATGAACTAGAGCCGGATGAGCTAGAGCCGGGCAGCACGGTGGCACAGTGGTTAGCACTGCTGCCTCACAGCGCCAGAGACCCGGGTTCAATTCCCGCACCAGGTGACTGACTGTGTGGAGTTTGCACGTTCTCCCTGTGGGTTTCCTCCGGGTGCTCCGGTTTCCTCCCACAGTCCAAAGATGTGCAGGTCAGGTGAATTGGCCATGCTAAATTGCCCATAGTGTTAGGTAAGGGGTGATTGTAGGGGTATGGGTAGGTTACGCTTCGGCGGGTCGGTGTGAACTTGTTTGGCCGAAGGGCCTGTTTCCACACTGTAATGTAATCTAATCTAATCTAAAAAAAAAACTTTGGATCATTCAGGAGACAGAGAGGGTTATTGAGAGGAGTTACAGGGAGGTAGTCACTCCTCAGATACAAGAAAAAGGCAGATGGGTTACAGTCAGGAGACGGAAAGGGAACTGGCAGGCAGTGCAGGGATCCCCTGTGGCCATTCCCCTCAACAATAAGTAAACCATTTTGGATACTGTTGGGGGGGGGACTTACCGGGGAAAGCAGTGGGGCACAGGGCTCTGGTACGGAGTGTGTCCTTGCTGCACGTCATGGTCCACATAGGCACCAACGACATAGGTAGGAAGAGAGATGGGGATTTAAGGCAGAAATTCAGGGAACTAGGATGGAAGCTTAGAGCTAGGACGAACAGAGTTGTTGTCTCTGCTTTGTTGCCCATGCTAGTGAGGCGAGGAATAGGGAGAGAGAACAGTTGAACACGTGGCTACAGGGATGGTGCAGGAGGAAGGGTTTTGGATTCTTGGATAATTGGGGCTCTTTCTGGGGTAGGTGGGACCTCTACAAGCAGGATGGTCTTCATCTGAACCAGAGGGGTACCAATATCCTGGGGGGGGAAATTTGCTAAGGCTATTGGGGTGGATTTAAACTAATCCAGCAAGGGGATGGGAACCAAAATTGTAGTTCGAGTATAGAAAAGGTTGAGAGTAGGGAGGTCCGAAATCAAGTTTCAGGGAAGCAAGATGGCACCGGCAAGCAAGAAGTTGGTTTGAAGTGTGTCTACTTCAATTCCAGGAGCATACGGAATAAGGTGGGTGAACTTGCAGCATGGGTTGGTACCTGGGATTTCGATGTTGTGGCCATTTCGGAAACATGGTTAGAGCAGGGACAGAAATGGTTGTTGCAGGTTCCAGGATTTAGATGTTTCAGTAAGAACAGAGAAGGGGGAGGTGTGGCATTGTTGGTCAAGGACAGTATTGCAGTTGCAGAAAGGATGTTTGGGAACTCATCGATTGAGGTAGTATGGGCTGAAGTTAGAAACAGGAAAGGAGAGGTCACCCTGTTGGGAGTTTGAGGGCCCAAGGGCCTGTACTGCGCTGTATTCTTCTATGTTCTATGTTCTATGTTCTATGATTCTCGATAGGAGTGAGGGAGACAGGGTAGTTGTCATGGGGGACTTCAACTTTCCAAATATTGACTGGGAACACTATAGTACGAATACGATAGATGGGTGAGTTTTTGTCCAGTGTGTGCAGGAGGGCTTACTGACACAGTATGTAGACTGGTCAACAAGGGGCGAAGCCACATTAGATTTAGTACTGGGTAATGAGCCCGGCCAGGTGTTAGACTTGGAAGTAGGTGAGCACTTTGGTGATAGCAATCACAATTCTGTTATATTTACTTTAGTGATAGAAAGGGATAGATATATACCACTGGGCAAGAGTTACTGCTGGGGGAAAGAAAATTACGATGTGATTAGGCAAGAATTAGTTAGCAAAGGATGGGGAAGGAAACTGCAGGGGATGGGCATATTAGAAATGTGGAGCTTATTCATGGAAAAGCTCCTGAGTGTCCTAGATAAGTATGTACCTGTCAGGCAGGGAGGAAGCTGTAGAGCGCGCGAGCCGTGGTTTACGAAGGAAGTGGAATCTCTGGTCAAGAGGACGAAGGAGGCTTATGTTAGGATGAGATATGAAGGCTCAGTTAAGGCGCTTGAGGGTTACAAGGCAGCCAGGAAAGACCTAAAGAGAGAGCTCAGAAGAGCCAGGAGGAGACATGAGAAGTTGTTGGCGGATAGGATCAGGGTAAACCCTAAGGCTTTCTATAGGTATTTAAGGAATAAAAGAATGACAAGAGTAAGATTAGGGCCAATCAAGGACAG
>NC_057713.1:763466-774526 GCF_004010195.1 Chiloscyllium plagiosum
AATGAATATTTTTCGACAGTATTCACTCTAGAAAATGACAATGTTGTCAAGGAGAATATTGAGATACAGGCTACTAGACTAGGTGGGATTAAGGTTCACAAGGAAGAGGTATTAGAAATCCTGCAGAGTGTGAAAATAGATAAGTCCCCTGGGCCAGATGGGATTTATCCAAGGATCCTCTGGGAAGCCAGGGAGGAGATTGCCGAGCCTTTGGCATTGATCTTTAAATTGTCATTGTCTACAGCAATAGTCCCAGAAAACTGGAGGATAGCAAATGTGGTTCCCCTGTTCAAGATGGGGAGTAAAGACAACCCTGGTAATTAGAGACCAGTGAGCCTTCAGTTGTTGGTAAAGTGTTGGAAAAGGTTAGAAGAGATAGGATTTATAATCATCTAGAAAATAATAATTTGATGAGGGATAGTCAGCACGGTTTTGTGAAGGGTAGGTCGTGTCTCACAAATCTTATTCAGTTTTTTGAGAAGGTGACCAAACAGGTAGATGAGAATAAACTGGTTGATGTGATGTATATGAATTTCAGCAAGGCGTTCGATAAGGTTCCCCACAGTAGGCTATTGTAAAAAATGCAGAGGAATGCGATTGTGGGAGATATAGCAGTTTAGATCAATAATTGGCTTGCTGAAAGAAGACAGAGGGTGGTGGTTGATGGAAAATGTTCAGCCTGGAGTCCAGTTACCAGTGGTGTACCGCAAGGGTCGATGTTGGGTCCACTGCTGTTCGTCATTTTTATAAACGACTTGGATGAGGGCGCAGAAGGGTGGGTTAGTAAATGTGCAGACGACACTAAGGTCGGTGGAGTTGTGGATAGTGACAAAGGATGTTGTACGTTACAGAGAGACATAGATAAGCTGCAGAGCTGGACTGAGAGGTGGCAAATGGAGTTTAATGCGGACAAATGTGAGGTGATTCATTTTGGTCGGAGTAACCGGAATGCAAAGTACTGGGGTAATGGTAAGATCCTTGGTAGTGTAGATGAGCAGAGAGATCTCGGGTCCAGGTACACCGATCCTTGAAAGTTGCCACCCAGGTTGACAGGGTTGTTAAGAAGGCATACAGTGTTTTAGCTTTTATTAATAGAGGGATTGAGTTCCAGAACCAGGAGGTTATGTTAGAGCTGTACAAAACTCTGGTGCGGTCGCACTTGGGAGTGTTGTGTACAGTTCTGGTCACCGCATTATAAGAAGGATGTGGAAGCTTTGGAAAGGGTGCAGAGGAGATTTACTAGGATGTTGCCTGGTATAGAGGGAAGGTCTTACAAGGAAAGGCTGAGGGACTTGAGGCTATTTTCTTTAGAGAGGAGAAGGTTGAGAGATGACTTAATAGAAACATATAAGATCATCAGAGGGTTAGATAGGGTGGACAGGGAGAGCCTTTTTCCAAGTATGGGGACGGCAAACGCGAGGGGGCATAGCTTTAAATTGAGGGGTGATAGATACAGGACAGATGTCAGAGGTAGTTTCTATACTCAGACGGTAGTAGATTCGCCAACTTTAAGTGCATTTAAGTCGTCATTGGACAAGCATATGGACGTACATGGAATAGTGTAGGTTAGATGAGCTTCAGATTGGTATGACTGATCGGCGCAACATCGAGGGCCGAAGGGCCTGTACTGCGCTGTAATGTTCTATGTTCTATCAGGATTGAGGCTTATCGGCCAAAGGGGCTGAGAGATAAATGAAAAGCGAGTGGGGCTGGCGGGGGGAGGGGGACGAAGGTATTTGGGAATGCGATAGGTAGGTGCAAGTGGGGGTGAAAGTGATAGATCAGAGAGGAGAGTGGAGCAGATAGGAGGGAAGGAAGATGAAACTCTCTCTCCAATCCGCCAAGGACATGCAGTTCCTGGGCTTCCTCCATCGCCAAACTCTAGTCACCCAATGCCTGGAGGAAAAACGCCTCATCTTCCACCTTGGGACTCTCCAACCACACGGGATCAATGTCAATTTCACCATTTTCTAAGCCATGCATTATCTTGTAAGTTTCTATTAGATCTTCGCTGAACCTTCTAAACTCTAATGAATACAATCCCAGGATCCTCAGCCGTTCATCATATGTTCAGCCTACCATTCCAGGGATCATCCGTGCAAATCTCTACTGGACATGCTCCAGTGCCAGTATGTCCTTCCTGAGGTGTGGGGCCAAAAATTGGATACAGTATTCTAAATGGGGCCTAACCCGAGCTTTATAAAGTCTCAGAAGCTCATTGCTGCTTGTATATTCCAACCCTCTTGACATAAATGACAACATTACATTCGCTTTCTTAATCACGGAGTCAACCTGGAGGTCAACCTTTAGAGAATCCTGGACTAGCACGCCCAGATCCCTTTGTACTTTGGCCTTGTGAATTTCCTGAAGAAGGGCCTGTGCCCGAAACGTCGAATCTCCTGTTCCCTGGATGCTGCCTGACCTACTGTGCTGTTCCAGCAATAAAGTTTCAACTTTGATCTCCAGCATCTGCAGACCTCACTTTCTCCTTGTGAATTTCCTCACTGTTTAGAAAATAGTCCATGCCTGTATTTGTTTTTTCCAAAGTGCTCACATTGAATTTCATCAGCCATTTCCTGGACCACTCTCCTAAACTGTCTAAATCTTTCTGCAACCTCTCCACCTCCTCAGTACTGCCTGCTTGTCCATCTAACTTCATATCATCGGCAAACTTTGCCAGAATGCCCCCAGTCTCTTCATCCAGATCATTAATGTATAAAGTGAACAGCTGTGGCCCCAACACTGGATGCTGCCGGACACTACTTGTCACCAGCTGCTATTCCGAAGAAGAACCTTTTATCCCAACTCTCTGCCTCTGTCAGACAGCCAATCTTCAATCCATGCCAGTAGCTCACCTCGAACATCATGGGCCCTCACCTTAATCAGCAGGTGAGGCACCTTATCAAAGACCTTTTGGAAGTTTAGGTAGATAACATCCACTGGGTTTCCCTGGTCTAACCTACTTATTACCGCTTCAAAGAATTCTAACAGGTTTGTCAGGCACGACCTCCTCTTACTAAATCCTTAACTTTAGAAATCTCATCCTTAATGATGGATTCTAGAATTTTACATTCAACCAAGGTTAGGCTAATTGGCCTATAATTTTCCATCTTTTGTCTTGATCCTTTCTTGAACAAGGGGGTTACAACAGCGATTTTCCAATCATCTGGGACTTTCCCTGACTTCAGTGACTTTTGAAAGATTACAACCAACGACTCCGCTATTTCCTCAGCCACCTCCCTCAGAACTCTAGGATGTAGCCCATCGAGGCCAGGAGATTTATCAATTTTTAGACCTTTTAGCTTTTCTAACACTTTCTCATTTGTAATGGCTACCATACTCAACTCTGCCCCCGACTCTCCTTAATTGTTGGGATATTACTCATGTCTTCCACTGTGAAGACTGATACAAAGTATTTACTAAGTTCTTCAGCTATTTCCTTATCTCCTAGCATTAGCTTTCCTGCATCAATTTGGAATGGCCTAATGTCTACTTTTGCCTCTTGTTTGTTTCTTATGTATTGAAAAAAAATTTACTATCATTTCTAAAATTACTGGCTAGCCTACCTTCATAATTGATCCTCTCCTTCCTTATTTCTCTCTTTGTTATCCTCTGTTTTTGTAGTCTTCCCAATCTTCGGATTTCCCAGTTCTCTTGGCAACTTTATCAGCTCTCTTTTTCTTTGATACATTTCCTGACTTTCTTTGTCAGCCATGGCTGTCTAATTCTCCCCTGGATAATCTTTCTTTTCTTTGGGATGAACCTCTGTACTGTGTCTTCAATTACACGCAGAAACTCCTGCCATTGTCTTCCCTGCTAGGTTCTACTTCCCGTCGATTCTTGTCATAGAGATGTTCAGCACAGAAACAGACCCTTTGGTCCAACTCGTCCATGCCGACCAGATATCCCAACCCAATCTAGTCCCACCTGCCAGCACCTGGCCCATATCCCTCCAAACCCTTCCTATTCATATCAGTTTCTCTCTCATGCCCTCTTATTTAACTGTAACAACATTACATCCAATTTTGCCTTCTATCAAACTGCAGACTGAACTCTACCATATTATGATCACTGCCTCCTACTTTAAGGTCTTTTATAAAGTCTGGCTCATAACAGAGCACTAAGTCCAGAATAACCTGCTCCCTTGTGGGCTCCATCACAAGCTGTTCCAAAAAGCCATCCTGTAAGCATTCCATGAAATGGATTCTACATCATTAAACCCAACGTCATTTCTCACTATTTACTTATTCCATTCCATACAAACAATATTGCATTTATTACCATTCCTCATTTGCCTTATAGAAGGTGGTGGTGAGCTTCCTTTTTGAACCATGTAAACTATATGCTGTAGATAGACTCACAATGCCATTAGGAAAGGAGTTCCAGGATTTTGGCCCAACAACATTGAAGGAACGGCGATATATCTCCATGTTTGGATGGTGAGTGGCTTGGAGAAGAACTTGGAGTGGTGGAGTTCCCATATATCTGTTGCCCTTTCCTTCTCGATGGAAGTAATGGTCGGGGTTTGAAAGATGCTGTCTTCGAAGCCTTGGTGAATTTCTGCAATTTGTTTTGTAGATACTACACAGGAGTGCTACTGAGCACTGGTGGTGAAGGAAGTGGAGACTTTTGGATACAGTATCTCTATCTGTCTCAGTCTTGAATATTCTTAAAGACCCAGCCTCGACAGCCCTCTGCAAAGATGGGGAGAAATTTCTTATTTCACATGATAGTGCATCTGTGGAATATTTTGGCTCATGAAGCTGTCAAGATTTCATCATTATGTATATTCAAGACTGACATAGATTTTTAATCAGTGAGGGAATCATAGGTTATGGGGAAAGACAGAAAAGTGGAGTTGAGGATTATCAGATCTGCAATAATCTCATTTCATGGTGGAGTAGACGTATGGTTTGAATTACCTATTTTTGTTTCCAAGTCGAATGATCCTTCTCTAATCGACATAAATTAGCCACATGGGCTTTTAAGTCAGTTGTAATGTCATTGATGAAATTCTTTAAGTTCAGAATTTTTAAATTCAAATTCCACCACCTCCTGTGGTGAGTAGTCCAGGTCCCCATAGCATTGCCTGGGTCTCTGCATTAACCATTCAATGACAGCACTATCAAACCAATGCCTCCGCAAAAATCAAAATCCGCTTTGCAGAGCTTTACTTATCCATATAATATTGAAGGACACTTTGTAATTTTTTTTTGTTTCTATCCATACTGCTTTAGCCTTGTGGTTTTCTGTCCGCGTATGTAAATCATTGCATGGTCAATAGTAGAGAACCTCATTGAGATCCCTGTGAATTGGCTCCCATCACATGCTGCCAATTTGCATCGTATGAACGAGCAATCAGTGAAGGCAACTCTGCCCTTTCAGCCTGCTCAACCATTCAATAAGATCATCGTTCATCTGATTATAATCTCAAATCTACATTGCTATATATCCCCAATAATCTTTCATCTATTTGGTCATCAATAAGCTATGATCTCCTGCCTTTTGGGGTTCTGCATCCACTGCCTTTTGAGGAATGGAATTCCAAAGATACTCAACCCTCGGAAAGAAAACATGTTTCCTCATTTCTATTTGAAAAGGGCAATCCTTTATTTTTAAACTATGAGCCCAGTTCTCAATTCTCCCTCAACAGGAAACATCCTTTCAACATAGACCCAGTCAAGACCCCTCAGGATCTTACATGTTTCACATTAAATCATCTTTGACTCTTCTTTAGCCTGCCTAGCATTTCTCATAAGAGGAGAAAGTGAGGTCTGCAGATGCTGGAGATCAAAGTTGAAACTTTATTGCTGGAACAGCACAGCAGGTCAGGCAGCATCCAGGGAACAGGAGATTCAACGTTTCGGGCACAGGCCCTTCTTCAGGAAGAAGGGCCTGTGCCCGAAACGTCGAATCTCCTGTTCCCTGGATGCTGCCTGACCTGCTGTGCTGTTCCAGCAATAAAGTTTCAACTAGCATTTCTCATAAGGCAATCTGCTCATTCAGATATTTCTCTAACAATCTTTCTCTGAACTCTTCCAGCAAATTAACATCCTCTGTGAGCACAGTGACCAGTACTGTCCACAGTACTCCAGATGCAGTCTCACCAATGCCCTGCTTAACTGTAGCATAAACTCCCTATTCTTGTATTCAACTCCTCATGCAATTAACATAGAATTCTATGAGCTTTCCTAATTACTTGCTGTACAGCAAGCTAATCTTCTGCAATTCATGAACTGGGTGACCCAGACCTCTCTACAGGAGTCACTGCTCAATCTTCTGTCACATGGCACTCAGCTGCTATCTTAACCAGATCAATAATTGCTTTCAATGTCATGAAGTTTGACTTTGGATACCAATCTCTAATGAATGACTTTCTCAGATATCTTCTGAAAGTCTGTAAAAACAGCATCTTCACACAATATCGTTTGAAGTATAAGTTTTAGCTAGGATACCAGGTCCTGCTCTAACATTACTGGCTTCAGATTTGAGTCATTCTCCGTGAAAGTTACTTGCCTAGTTAAAACCTACCAGAAGATTTAAATAAGTGAAACACTACCTCAAACTGCTCAGATCACATGATGCTTCCACTAAATAGCCAACCCATGCAGTGTTTGAATTTGGCATAGACTTTGCAGTAGATTTCTGTCTTTGCTGACAGGACATTGAAGCATTGTGTGTGTGGCACGGTGTGATCCTTGTCATTTACTCCTCATTCCTCCTCTTCTTCAGTCTCCTGACTTATCAATGTTGCCTTTTGATTGATAGACCACCTGGCCATCAGACATAAATCAATGTGGCCTTTTCTTGCATCTCTGCCCAATATGTTTGAGCTGATGGTTAACAGGCTGCAGCACTGGGGCGTAATGTACGTTTGGGAGAGTGCACAGTTGGAGTATATGGGTTGAGTTTGCACATGGCCATGAACAAATCACATTACAGGACACCATTACCTGCAGGTAGTATTTCAACCCAGAATCATACACCACAGGGGAACATTCAGTCCAAAGCATTTGTCCTGTGAAACAGTGATGCAACTGGCCCTTCCCACATCTCTGCAAATCCTTTTATATTTATTATTAATACATATTTATATTAATACATTAAAGTTAGGATCTGACATCAGCCATCAAGTATGATGTTGGAACCTTCCATTGTGATTCACATATGCATTACTCATACAAGTGAAGTTTTGAAGGAAGGGATTAAGGGTGGGGAAGGTTTCCAAGACAAAGGAAAATGAGGAATTGGAATATTGGGCTGCAGCATGCCATGAGAGGGCAGCAGATATTCCTGTATGACTGAGGGAGTAGCTCAGGATGCTGTACAGTGTGAGATAGACATTCTCTCAATAGTTAGGACAAAAACAGCGTTCCCTTATTTTGTGTTGAAAAACATTTTAAGATGCTTCTCAGCAGCAACAGAATACCAAATCCAGAACGTTGCCACACAAGGAGAAATGAGGGCAGGAAATCAGAGGCCTGGACACAATTGAGATTTTTGACCAGATATGGGGAAAGCTGTATGAAAGAATTTCAATTTCAACTAGGATTATGCAGATCAGTAAGTGTGAGGAAGACCACTTGGCCCATTCAAACAAGTTACCTCCATTAATAACTAACTCCAATCACTGCATCTAATTAATTTTTGACCAAGCGCTTCAATTTTGCTTCCACTCCCACACATGGAGATCATTCCAGCCATCTATTCACTACTGAACCTCTCTCTCCCTTTTTTTTAACACGTGTGTCACCTTGTCCAGTAGTTAGACTTCAATCAGTAAATTTCAATTTGGTCCTTTCCTATTTACTGCCCTTCATGTCTGAAGAGTCTATCTTTTCCAATGTTTAATACTGCACAGTTAATATGATTTACTGATTAATTTAGTACCAGATCTCTGGTTCAGCCTCACCCCTCCCTCTTCTGTAACAATACTGTTCAAATACCAGGAGTTCGAGCCCACACAGGTTATTATTTCTGCTTCATACCCAGTTACTCAATCTCTGTACAATTTACAACTCCAAACTGACAGCTTACAGTACAGACCATCACTACTTTTATTTTTCTCATTGTTTTTGTTTCGAACTGTGAGTTGAACTTAAAAATTGAACTTTGAACAGCGGCTTCTTTTAAAAAAAAAGAGAAACTGCTGGAAACTGGCCTGGAAAGATAACTTAATTACTGAGCTTAAGATACTGTAGATAAATCAGTATTGAACTGTTGCTGTGGTATGCTCAGGCTGGCAACTGGTTGAATGTTGTTGGTCAGTTAAGAGAGAACTGGTTCTAGGAGAGAATGAGGTCTGCAGATGCTGGAGATCAGAGTCGAGAGTGTGGTGCTGGAAAAGCACAACAGGGTCAGGCAGCATCCGAGGAGCAGGAGAATCGACGTTTCGGGCCAGAGTCCTTCATCAGGAAGGCTGAATCGGGCAGTGCGGGGTACCCGGACTACGAGGTCGGAAGGTTCCTGATGAGGGGCTCTGGCCCGAAACGTCGATTCTCCTGCTCCTCGGATGCCTCCAGACCCTGCTGTGCTTCTCCAGCAACACACACTCGACAGAGAACTAGTTCTGGCTGGGTTTCGGCAGTAGGAAGTTTGATTTTGTGGAGTCTTCCAAAGATGGTGCTGCTTTGCTTTGCTCTCTTTCAAGTTTTGCTTCAGTTATCAAATTCTTGAAGCTGCTGAGAAAACAATACGAGACTTTAAGAAATAAGGAAATATTTGTTGCTAGAAGTTGCTGAAACGGTTTATATTCATCGATGAATTTGAAACTCAAGCAACATACACAGTCTACTTGTCTGTGAACATACCCACAGTCCAAGGATATCATGAAGACCTGCTTTCAATCATTGGAAACTGTACATTGAACTGGAAAATTACAATTCTTTTATTTTCTTTTTTAGTTTATTCCTTAATTATGTCTATCTGTCTTTCCCCATGTGAGTGGGTGTTGTGATCAAAGAAGATTGCATTACATTGCAGGTGTTAATTAGATTAACTTATTGTTTATCTGTATTCTGCTAAAGTTACATTATTATACAAAAATTAACGATTTATTATTAAGTTATAAATTTGGTGTCCAAGTTCTGTTATTTGTAAATTAATGGTAAGAACAACTGGACAGTTTGGAGTGTCATTGAATGTTTTAACTTCATTGTCTTGCAAATCCAGTGATAGAGACACTGACTTGGTTTGGCTTGCTACCCCTATGTTGTAGCATTGCCGACATAAGACTGTTATTTAGCATATTGACAATCTTCAAAGCCAATGACACAATCTGATGTTTTGGGGGTATAAGACCGGGGAAAACTGAACAGTCGGGAGGAGAACTGCTAAGCCACCAGCATCTGCAGACTGCCCAGAGAATAGCTCTTTTAAAGGTACCTTTATCGATTAGTAACCTGTGAAACAGAAATCCCTAAGAAGAAAAGAAGACCGAGGAAGAGAGGATTCAACATGTGGCTTTTTTTTTAAAATCTTGAATTTTTGGTAAATCTTAATTGGGGGTTTTATCAGACTAGTATTGTTGAAGAGGAAGGTAAAAGATAGGGTAGAGGAAGAAGTTGTAAATAGTTGTTAGTTAATTATTCTCTGTTATACCTTAAGAAATAAAGTTGTTAAATTTTACTTTAATTAGTTCTTGAGCTCTCAAATTTTCACAGATTATTGCACGGGATAAATCTTCTGTGTTGTTGGTTTAAAGTAAGCAGGAGGGTTTACCATGTGTCGTAATAGCTTGGGGCTTGTCAGTGGGATTTGAATAGTTTAGGGGCATTTGTCTCCGATTTTAAAAGTTTGGATCTTGGATTTGTGATTTGAACTGGTTTAGACAGATTTGAATAGATTTCGGCGTATGAAAAGTCCCAGCAGATTTAAACATGTGCAGGTTAGTACCTTAGATCTTTAAATAAAATGTAGGTGAGACAATTTGTTTAATTGATTGATTAAATTAAACGTGAGAGAAATGGCTCTTAAAATTGCTAAATAGGTTCCGGGATTTGAAGATGATTCTCAAATTTGCCAAGAAAGTTTAAAAGGAAAGAAAAAGGCCAGACTTTGAGAATTAGCAAATAAGTTTGACTTGGGTTTAACCAAGGGCAAAAGTAAAACTGAAATTGTAAGCTAGTTTCTTAAATACTTAGGTGTATCACAGAAACAGACAAGTGCAGTAGAAAAACTTAAATTACAATTGAGGAAAATGAAGTTAGAAGAAAAACAGAGGGAGAGAGAAAGAAAAAGAGAGAGGGAAAAACAGAGAGAGAGAAAATGTTCTTAGCAGAACAAAAAGAGAGAGAATTTGAACTTGAGAAGTTGTGACTTAGTCAGCAAAGTAAAATTAACAGGATGGAGATTAAAAGAGAAGGTAGTGATATATACAAATATGTCAAAACTCTGCCAAACTTTGGTGAGAAATATGTTGAAGCCTCCTTTATTTCATTTGAAAATTTCGCTAGGCAGATGGAGTGGTCCAAGGATTTATATGTAATGTCCGTTCTGACTAAACTGGTAGGCAGAGCTAGTGAGGAATTTGCCGCGTTATCAGATGAGGGGTCAGGAGATTATGAAGACATTAAACAGGCTATTTTAAGTGATTATGAGTTGGTACCAGAAACACAAAGAAGGAACCAGGTCAGATTTATGTTGAGTTTGAAAGAATTAAACATAGTCATTTTGATCAATGGGTGTGTGCTTTAAAAATAGATAAGACCTTTGAGACTCTAAGAGAGATGGTTCTGCTGGAGGAGTTTAAAAACTCACTTCCAGAGATCGTAAGAATTCACAGAAAGAAAGAAGAGCAGCAGAATTAGCAGATGAGTACATGTTGGTACATGGATAAATTAGAAGAGAAAATGAGGTCTGCAGATGCTGGAGTTTCAGAGATGGAAATGTGTTGCTGGAGAAGCGCAGCAGGTCAGGCAGCATCTAGGGAACAGGAGAATCGACGTTTCGGGCATTTGCCCTTCTTCAGGAATGAGGAAAGTTTGTCCAGCAGGCTAAGATAAAAGATAGGGAGGAGGGACTTGGGGGAGGGGCGTCAGAAATGTGATAGGTGGAAAAAG
>NC_057713.1:776285-792841 GCF_004010195.1 Chiloscyllium plagiosum
ATAAGGCGTTGGGGTCCGGGGAAGCGAAAATCATGGAGCAGGTGGAGGGCGTGGGTGGTGTCCCGAACGTAGGTGGGGAGTTCTTGGACTAAGGGGGACAGGACGGTGTCAAGGTATGCGGAGATGAGTTCGGTGGGGCAGGAGCAGGCGGAGACAATGGGTCGGCCGGGGCAGTCAGGTTTGTGGATTTTGGGCAGGAGGTAGAAGCGGGAGGTGCGGGGTTGTGGGACTATGAGGTTGGAGGCGGTGGATGGGAGATCCCCCGAGGTGATGAGGTTATGGACGGTCTGGGAGATGATGGTTTGGTGGTGGGGGGTGGGGTCATGGTCAAGGGGGCAGTCGGAGGAGGTATCTGCGAGCTGGCGTTTGGCCTCAGCGGTGTAGAGGTCGGTGCGCCAAACTACTACCGCACCTCCCTTGTCTGCTGGTATGACATTAGACAAGCTTCTGGCCAAAATTCCATCCTGTGAGGGATAGAAGTTGGGAGAAGGGGAGATCCTACACGATGAAACCAAGAGTAGACAGCACTGGTAAGATGAAGGGCTTTTGCTCAAAATGTCAATTTTCCTGCTCCTCGGATGCTACCTGACCTGCTGTGCTTTTCTAGCACCATTCTAACCTTAACTCTAATCTCCAGCATCTGCAGTATTAACTTCCACCTAGCACTGGGTAAGAATTTGACACATGTTAAAGAAACCCAAGAGGGTGAAAAGCCTCAGGTATTTTCACTGTCATGGAGTGGGAGACAGAAGATTACAGTGCCAGTGGTTTCTGAAGGGCACTAGAAAAAGGTATTTTCACTGCCAGAAAGTGGGATACATAAAGTCACAGTGCTGGTCATTAAAGAAAGGCACTGTGGGAAAAGATGTGGTAAAAGAAACTAAGCCAGTGGCATTAGTGAAGATAGTAAAGGAGACCCCAAGAAGAGCGAGGAGCTACAGGAGAGTGCACGGCCGAGGCAGGGGCTGAGTATGGAGTTAGTACCGGATCTGTAAAAAGAATTCACCTCGGTGGGTAAGGTTTACTCAGAAAGAACAGGGAGAGAAGGACAAGAAGTTATAACTTTGAGAGATACAGGATCTAAACAGTCACTGATAGTAAAGGATGAGCAAATATGTACTTTTTCTGATCTGTTACCCAAGAGTTGTTATCTCTGGTTTGTTACCCGTGCCACGTGATAGCGAGGCAAGGAATAAGGAGAGATATCAGCTGAACATGTGGCTGCAAGGATGGTGGAGGAGGGAGGGTTTCAGGTACATGAATAATTGGGGCTCATTCTGGGGAGGGTGAGACCTCTACAAACAGGACAGTCTACACTTGAACCAAAGGGGTACTAGTTTTCTGGGTGGGAAATTTGCTGGTGCTATTCTGATGGGTTTAAACTAGGTCAGGAGGGGGATGGGAATCTGAGGTGTAGTTCCAGTGCACGGGAGGATGAGAGTAGGCAGGGCATGGACAGGATTTCATGGTCACAGGAATGTGCTGGCAGACAGCAAGCTGGTTTGAAGTGTGTTTACTTCAAGGCCAGAAGTATCTGAAATAAGGTAGGTGAGCTTGCAGCATGGATAGGTCCCTGGAATTTCTCTGTTGTGGCCATTTCGGAGACATGGATACAGCAGGGTAAGGAATGGGTGTTGCAGGTTACAGGGTTTAGATCTTTCATTGAGAACGGGGAAGGCAGTAAAAGAGGGGGAGGGGTGGCCTTGTTAGTCAAGGACAGTATAACGGTGGCTGAAAGAACTTTTGATGACGACCTGTCTACTGAGGTGGTGTGGGCTGAGGTTAGAAACAGGTGAGGAGAGGTCACACTGCAGGGAGCTTTTTATCGGCCCCCACAGTGTTCCAGGGATGTGGAGGAGGGGATCAGCAAAGCGATTCTGGGTAGGAGTGAAAGGAACAGTGTGGTCATTATGAGGGACTTTAACGTCCCCAAAATGACTGGAAATGCTATAACTCTAGTACGTCGGATGGATCAGTTTTTGTCCAATGTGTATAGGAGGGTTTCCTGACACAGTATGTCAAAGGGCCGACAAGGGGAGAGGCCACATTGGATTTGGTGCTTGGTAATGAACCAGGCCAGCTGTTTGATTTAGTGGTATGTGGGCACTTTGGAGAAAGTGATCATAATTCGATTATGTGTAGTTTAGTGATGGAAAGGGGTAGGTACATGCCACAGGGCAAGAGTTATCGATGGGGGAAGGGCAATTGTAATGCGATTAGGCAAAATTAGGATGCACAGAATGGGGTAGCAAAATGCGGGGGGTGGGGACAATCAAAATGTGGAGCTGATTTAAGGAACAGATATTGCATGTCCTTGATAGCTATGTCGCTGTCAGGCAGGGAGGAAGTGATAAGGTAAGGGAACTGTGGTTTACTACAGAAATTTCATCTCTTGTTAAGCAGAAGAAGGAAGCTTATGTGATGATGAGACAAGAAGGTTCAGATGAGGCGATGGAGAGTTACAGATTAGCTCAGAAAGATTTAAAGACAGAGTTAAGAAGAGCAAAGAGAGGACATGAGAAGTCTTTAGCAGGTAGAATAAAGGAGAACCGTAAAACTTTCTATAGGTATGTGAGGAATAAAAGAATGACTAGGGAAGGAATAGGGCCAGTCAAAAGACAGAAGTGGGAAGTTATGTGTGAACCCTGTGGAGATCGGAGAGGTGCTAAACAAACATTTCTCATCGGTTTTTACTCAGGAAAAGGAGAATATTGTGGAGGAGAAGAATGAGGTACGAAATATTAGACGAGAAAGGATCGAGGTTAGTTAATTATTAATTCTAGAGGGAGTGAAAGTAGACAAGTCCCTTGGGCAGGATGAGACTTATCCGATGATTCTCTGGGAAGCTAGGGAGGTGATGTTGGAGCCTTTGGCTTTGATCTTTGAGTCATTATTGTCTGCAGGTTTAGTACCAGAGGACTGGAGGATTGCAAATGCTGTGCCCTTGTTCAAGAGGGGCAGTAGAGATGACCCAGGTAATTATAGACCAATGAGCCTTACATCTGTTGTCAGAAAAGTTTTGGAAAGGATTATGAGATAGGATTTATAATCATCTAGCAAGCAACAATTTGATTGCAGATAGTCAACACGGTTTTGTCAAGGGCAGAGTCAAGAGTGTGGTGCTAAAAAAGCACAGCTGGTTAGCAGCATCCGAGGAGCAGGAGAATCGACATTTTGGGCATAAACCCTTCATCAGGAACTCTTGAATCTGATCCCCAGCATCTGCAGTCCTCACTTTCTCCTTTGTCAAGGGCAGGTCATGTCTCACAAACCTCACTGACTTTATTGAGAAGGTGACCAAGCATGTGAATGAGTAGGGCAGTTGACATGGTGTACATGGACTTCAGTAAAGCCTTTGATAAAGTTAGAACATACAACAATACAGTGCAGTACAGGCCCTACAGCCCTCAATGTTGTGCCGACCTGTGAACTATTCTCAGCTCGTCCCCTTACACTATCCCAAAATCATCCATGTGCTTATCTAAGGATTGCTTAAATCTCTCTAATGTGGCTGAGTTGACTACATTGGCAGGTAGAGCATTCCACGCCCTTACCACTCTCTGAGTAAAGAACCTGCCTCTGACATCTGTCTTAAATCTATCACCCCTCAATTTGTAGTTATACCCTCTTGTACAAGCTGACGTCATCATCCTAGGAAAAAGTCTTTCACTGTCTACGCTATCTAATCCTCTGATCATCTTGTATGTCTCTATCAAACTCCCCTCTTAGCCGCCTTCTTTCCAATGAGAACAGACCCAAGTCTCTCAGCCTTTCCTCATAAGACCTTCCCTCCAGATCAGGCAACATCCTGGTAAATCTCCTCTGCACCTTTTCCAATGCTTCCACATCCTTTCTGTAATGGGTCGACCAGATCTGTACACAATACTCCAATTGTGGCCGCACCAGCGTTTTGTATAGTTGCAGCATGATATTGCGGTTCCGGAACTCAATCCCTCTACCGATGGAACCTAACACACCGTATGCCTTCTTAACAGCATTATCCACCTGGGTGGCAATTTTCAAAGATCTATGCACACGGACTCCTAGATCCCTCTGCACATCCACACTACCAAGAATCTTTCCATTGACCCAGTACTCTGCCTTCCTGTTATTCTTCCCAAAGGTTCCACACATGGTAGGCTGTTGGAGAAATTGCAAAGGCATGGGATTAAGGGTGATTTAGCAGTTTGGATTAGAAACTGGCTTTCTGTAAGGCAGCGAGTGGTAGTTCATGGGAAATATTCAGTCTGGAGTCCGGTTATGAGTGGTGTACCACAATGATTTGTTTTGGGACCACTGCTGTTTGTCATTTTTATAAATGACTTAGACACAGGCATAGGTGGATGGATTAGTAAGTATGCAGATGACACTAAAATCAGTGGAGTAGTGGACAGTGTGGAAGAATGTTGCAGGTTGCAAGGGGACTTGGATAAACTGCAGAATTGGTCTGAGAGGTGGCAAATGGAGCTCAATGCAGATGCTAGTGACATAGGAGTTGGAGCTGTACTCCCACAAGCAGATGAGGATGAGATTGGTTATTTTTCAAAGAAAATCAACATCCACAAGAGGAAATACTCCACATTCAAAAAAGAACGATTGAGTTTGGTCCTGGCCTTCCAACATTTTAATGTCTATGTCACGAACAACGTGTCGGGAGACAGTTGTGAACATGGGTCACAATCCGCTTACATTCTTAGAAGGCTTTAAAGACAATATGAGACTATTTCGTCAGAGTCTTATGTTAGAGACTTTTAAGGTAAAAATTATACATGTGAAGGTCATAAGAATGTAATTGCAGATGTGTTATCACATTTAGATGAGATTTGTATTTATTTATTGTTTATACATATACGATACAAGTATATGGGAAGTAGTTATAGTGAACATACATTAAAGTTATCTGTATGTTAGAGTAATGTGTTTAAATTTAAAAAAAATGAAGTCATCTTTTCATTATGATAGTTCATTTTTTTCTTAATGGGGAAGAGTTATGAAGATATGGGTGTACTGTACCTTTAAGAGAGTTAAATGCTAGCAGAACTACCTGACAGCACCAAGTGTTCTGAACAAGATATAATGTAACATGTGGTTCAGTAGCTGGGGTACCTGGTTGCCAGGAAATGACAAAACAGATTCGAATTAGGCCAATCAGTTTCAATTACACCTCAAAAAAAACCAAACGCCAATCAAGTTTGAATTTAGTATATTAACAATCTTAAAAGCCAATGACACAATTCGATGTTTGGGGGTATAAGACTGAGGAAAATTGCCAAGTCACCAGCATCTGCAGACTGGCCAGAGAATAGCTCTCTTAAAAGTACCTTTATCAATTCACAACCTGTGAAGCAGAAATCCCTAAGAAGCAGAAAAGACAACTGAGCAAGAGAAGATTCGACATCTTGCTGGTTCTTTAAAAACTTGAATGTTTGGTAAATGTTAATTGGGGCGGGGGGGGGTTTAAATCAGACTCGTATTGTAGAAGGGGAAGGTAAAAGATAGGTTCGAGGAAGGAGGTGTAAATAGTTGTTAGTTAATTATTCTCTTTTATACCTTAAAAAATTAAGCTGTTAATTTTCACTTTAAATAGTTCTTGGGTTCTTGAATTTCCACAGATTACTGCACAGGATAAATCTTTTCTGATTTTAATTAAGCAGGAAGGCTTAACCTATGTCATAACAAGACTATGTTTTTATATCTGTCATGTACTCTGGCATTTCCCCACTACTGATGTTAGATTAACTGATCTGTAGCTGTGAATTTTTCTCTCTCTACCTTACATAATAGGGTTAGATTTGCCGCCTTCCAATCCGCAGATACTGCTCCAGATCCCATCGAAATTTGGAGATGATTTCCAACGCATTCAATATTTTCAGCACCAATTTCTTTAGTATTCTGATTAATACACCCTGATGATTTGTCAGCCTTTGGCCCCATTTATAATCCTAACACCACTTTCTTAGCAATACTGATTTCCTTCAATTCCACATTCTCACTAGGCCCTTGTTTCTAGGAAACTATTTATGGCCTTTTTCTGAAAACAGAACAAAAGTGTGTGTTCAATTCTTCTGCCATTTCTTTGTTCCCCATCACATCGTGCCAGCATAGTTGCAGTTCCACAATACTCAAGGATCTCAACACCATCTCGGACAAAGCAGTTTGCTTGATTGACACCGTTTTCACTCTCTTTCCAACTGACGCATGGTAGCAGCAATGTGTACCACCAGTAAGGTGCATTGCAGTAACATGCATGACTCCTTCCACAGCACCTCCTAAACCTGAGATTTATACTACAGAGAGGAGCAGATGCAAGGGAACACCATCATCGACTTGTTCTCTTTCAAGGCACACACTATTCAGATTAGGATCCATATCACCATTCCTTGATGACTGCTGGGTTAAAATCTTGAACTTCCTTTTCTAAAAGTAGTTGTACCTTCAGATTATAGAATGCAGAGGTTAAAGAAGATAGCTCACCATCAACTTGTCAAAAGTAATTAGAGATATGTGATAAATGCCACCCAGATCCTGTGAGAAAAGTAAACTAAAAGAAATTCAGTGATATTGAACAATTCTGCAATGCCAACCTTTCTCATCTACACTTAAAGACTGTAACACTGTTCTGCACACCTGTGCATTCCACACTCTCAATCACAATCCCTATTCCTGGTTCACAATTCCCTCATTCACGACTAGTTTCCTAATTCACATAGATGAATCAGTCGCTGTAATATATGTGTATTTCCAAAAGGCTCTCCATAAGGATGGCATATAAGGCTACTTAATAAGAGGCCATTGTGATGGGGGCGAGATAGTACATTAGCATGGATAGAGATTATTTATGATATATTACTGACTTGGATGATGGATTGAATTTACTGTTGCCACGTTTGGTGAGGACCTAAAAATAGGTGGGAAGATGAGTAGTGAGGATGAGTCAATGAGTCTACAGAAGGGTATAGATAGGTTGAGTGAGTGAGCAAAAACTTAGCAGATAGAACATAATGTGAGAAAAAAATTGATTTATGCACTTTGCCAGGGAAAATTGAAGAGCTATGTATTATTTAAATGGGAAGGCTTTAAGTTGATGTCTGCATTATATGGAGAAATAGCTTCTCTTAAAGAGTCATGAATCTATGGAATTCACTATCCCAAAGTGGTGTGGTTGCTGGGACATTAAGTAAATTTAAGGAGTAGACAGACAGATTTTTAATTAGTAATGGGTTAAAGAGTTAAGGAGAGCAGGCAGGAAAGTGGAGTTAAGGCCAAGATAAGATCAGCCACGATCATGTTAAATAGAACAGCAGGTTTGAGGGGCTGGATTCTGGATCAGTGGTGCTGGAAGAGCACAGCAATTCAGGCAGCATCCGAGGACAGGCAAAATCGACGTTTCGGGCAAAAGCCCTTCATCAGGAATAAATGCTTTATTCCTGATGAAGGGCTTTTGCCCGAAACGTCGATTTTGCCTGTCCTCGGATGCTGCCTGAATTGCTGTGCTCTTCCAGCACCACTGATCCAGAATCTGGTTTCCAGCATCTGCAGTCATTGTTTTTCCCTTGAGGGGCTGGATGACATATCCTTGCTCCGAATTTTATGTTCTTAAAATACTTATGGAATCTTGTGCATAAATTGCAAAAAGATGGGATCTAAATTTAGTCCCAATCGGGAAGATGAATGAAATGTTGACTTTCATTTCAAAGGAAATGGATATAAAAATAGAGGGGTTTGGAAAAACTATACATGACATTGGAGTACAACTGGAATTCTGTGGACAGTTTTGGGTCCCTTATCTAAGGAAAGATACACTGGTATTGCAGACAGTCCAGTGAATGTTCACTTGGCTAATATTTGTATGAAAGGATTTTATTATCAGGAGAGATTGAGTAGATTGGTCTTATTCTCATTGGAATTTAAAAGAATTAAAGGTGATTTTATAAATTTCTTCGAGGGGACATAATCTCAGAGTAGGAGGTTGCCCATTTAAGACAGAGATGAAGACATGTTTCTACAGAAACAAAGGAACAGGAGAAGGCCATTCAGCCCTTGGAACCTGTTCTGCCATGGCTGATCTGTGGCCTAATTCCATAAACCTGCCTTTGGTCCATATCCCTTAATACCTTTGTGTAACAAAACTTTATCAATCTCAGATTAAAAATTAACAACTGATCCAGCATCTACTGCCATTGCAAAAAACAGTTCCAACCCTCTACCACCTTTTGTGTGTAGAAGTGCTTCCTAACATCTCTCCTGAAATGTCTGGCTCAAACTCTCAGACTGTGTCCTCTAGATCGAGAACCTCCAACCAGTGGAAATAGTTTATCTTTCGCTACCTTGTCTTTTCTTGTTAATGTACAGAAGCCTTTGACCAGATCACCCCTTAATCTTCTAAATTCTAGAGAAAACCTGAGGCCCAGATAACATTCTTGCAAACTCACCCACTTGTGTATTCCCTCCAAGGTCACTATATCCTTCCTGAGATACAATGCCGGTTCTGCTAACAGTACACAAGGACAGATGGTAGTGAACGTGTGGATTTCTTTACCACTGGGCTGATGAAGCACGTATGCCAAGTATATTCAAGGCTGAGTCAGACAAACTTTTAATCAGTAAGGAAATCAAGGGTTATAGGGAAAAGGCAGGGAAATGGAGTTGAAGATTATCAGATCAGTCCTGATCTCAGTGAATGGCAGAGAGAATCGATGGGCTGAATGGTCTACTTTGCTCCATGTCTCACGTTCAGAGAGTGGGAATAAATGGGTCTTTTCCAAGTGGCAGACAGTGATTAGTGGAGCACCACAAGGACTAGTGCTTGAACCCCAGATATTTACGATACAATATGTAGATATATGTTATTGTCCTGGATGAGGAAACCAAATGCAACATTTCCAAGTTTGCTGACAGCACACAAAACCAGGTTGGTTTGTGAATTGTGAGGAAGTTGCAAGGATTCGTGTGAGTGTGCAATGATACAGTACATGTAATATAATGTAGCTGTGAGATTACGCATTTTGGTGTGAAAAACAGAAAGAAAGAGTATTACTTAAACAGTGATAGAAGTGTGGATGTGCAGAGGGTTCTGAGTGTTCTTTTACACCAGTCAATGAAAGTAGATAAGCAAATGCAGTAAGCAAGTCAGAAGGCAATGGTATACTGGCCTTCATCGCAGGATGACTGCAGTTCAGAAATAGGGACGTCTTTCTACAGTTATGCAGGGCCTTAGTGAGACCATACCTGAAGGTTGCTGATAAAGAGAGGGTCTTCACACATCTTCTGGGACAAAAGGCAGTTGGACCTGAGGAAGACATCTAGGACTGAGTGTGAAGAAAGAAGTCCAAGAATGACATCATAGGAAAACTAAGTTTATCAGTTGGTGAGAAGCTGCTGCTAAGGAATGCGTCTAAATATCTTAAAACTAGAAAACTGCATCGCTTACAAAATAGAAGCAACTACTTTGATTTCAGTGAGGTACCCAGCAAAAGGGAGGCAAAAGTAAATGAAGGTAAGGTAAAATAAAATTGTAAAGTACACAAAAGGAAAATAAACTTAATACAAGTAATGTTATGCATAAGAATTTATCATAAGTTTCTCTTTATTCTAAGGGTAACAATTTTCAGAGTAACTGGATGACAAGTCAGCAGTGCCAAATGGAGTGTACATCGTGTGGTATGTATGTAGTCATGAACATACCATGTGAGTCAGACAAATACATCTGCAGGAAGTATCCCCGGCTGCACAAGCTTGGAGTTCCAGCAGCAACTGGAGGCACTGTTGTGCATCCGCGAGGCAGAAGATCCGCTGTTCAAGAAGGGGAGTAGAGACAATCCTAGAAGTTATAGCAAGCCTTACTTCAGTTGTGGGTAAAGTGTTGAAAAGGGTTATAAGAGATAGGATTTATAATCATCTACAACGGAATAATTTGATTAGGGATAGTTAACACGGTTTTGTGAAGGGTAGGTTATGTCTCAAAAACCTGACAGTTCTTTGAGAAGGTGACCAAACAGGCAGATGAGGGTAAAGCAGTTGATGTGGTGTATATGGATTTCAATAAAGCATTTGATAAGGTTCCTCATGGTAGGCTATTGCACAAAATAAAGAGGCATGGAATTGAGGGTGATTTAGCAATTTGGATCAGAAACTGGCTGGCTAAAAGAAGACAGAGGGTGGTGGTTAATGGGAAATATTCATCCTGGAGTTCAGTCACTAGTGGGGTACCACAAGAATCTGTTTTAAATCCACTTTTTTGTCATTTTTATAAATGACCTGAATGAGGATAGTGACAAAAGATGTAGGTTACAAAGAAACACAGATAAGCTGCAGAGTTGGGCTGAGAGGTGGCAAATCGAATTTAATGCGGAAAAGTGTGAGGTGATTCACTTTGAAAGGAGTAACATGAATGCAGAGTACTGGGCTAATGGTAAGATTCTTGGTAGTATAGATGAGCAGAGAGATCACGGTGTCCAGGCACATTGATCCTTGGAAGTTGCCACCCAGTTTGATAGGGTTGTAAAAAAGGCATATGCTGTGTTAGCTTTTATTGGTATAGGGATTGAGTTTCGAACCATGAGATCATGCTGCAGATGTACAAAACTCTTGTGTGGCCACATTTGGAATATTACGTACAGTTCTGGTCAATGCATTATAGGAAGGATCTGGAAGCTTTGGAAAGGGTTCAGAGGAGATTTACTACGATGTTGTCTGGTATGGAGGGAAGGTCTTATGACGAATGGCTGAGGGACTTGCGGCTGTTTTCGTTAGAGAGAAGAAAGTTGAGAGATGACTTAATTCAGACATATAAGATAATCAGAGGGTTAGGGTGGACAGTGAGAGCCTTTTTCCTCGGATGGTGACAGCTAGCACAAGAGGACATAGCTTTAAACTGAGGGGTGATAGATATAGAACAGATGTCAGAGATAGTTTCTTTACTCTGAGATTAGTAGGGGTGTGGAACGCACTGCCTGTAACAGTAGTAGACTCGCCAACTTTAAGGGCATTTAAATGGTCATTGGATGGGCATATGGACGAGAATGGAACAGTGTAGGTTCAATAGGTTTCAGATTGGTTCCACAGGGTGGTACAACATCGAGGGCCAAAGGGCTGCACTGTAATGTTCTAGTGTAGGGAGGTGGTCACACCACAGATTAGAAGGCTGAAAGAGAGAATGACTACCAGGCAAAGTTTGAAAACCAAGCAGGTAGTGCAGGAGAACCTGAGTCCATCATACTGGCAGCATCTTGTTTTGAAAACTAGTGAAGGCAGTATTTCATCACAGAGTGCAGCCAGAGACAAGTCCATCGAACCAAATAAGCAGTGAAGACAGCGAGACAGAAACTCAATGTGCCTTTCCTGCCAATCAGACTATAGGCAATGAGGCAATTACAGTAGGAAATAAATAAGCCAGACCTCTAAAACAAAATTGGGTTGGCACATAAATGAAAGAAATGGAGTAGGAGCCAGCCATTTGAAACTTCGAGTCTGTTCTACTGTTTAATAAAGTCATGATGGATCCTTGACTTCAGCTCCGCTTCCTGAACCCATTCTGTGGATAGGGGTTTGTGCTAAAGCAAGCAAGCTGTGGAAACTGTAAATAAACACTTTGCTGAAGCAGCACATAATCAGAGATATAAGAATGCAGAAGGAGCAGTGGACATTGAATGGCTCAATAACAAACAACGAGATCTCAATTAACACCCAAAGAGTCATTTCTGTTCTGCATTCAATTATGTACCGGTATCTCCAAGAAACTTTTCCCTGCTCTGTTACTGCTTTTTATCAAATGTAACAATCAACCAGACAGGAAGATGTGCAGAGAGCAGCGAGGGAGGTTTTAGCAACAAAACCCTCACATCCCCCTTAGACTATAAAACCATAAGAAACAGAAACAGGAGTATGCCATTCGGTCCCTTGAGTCTGCTTCATTATTCAACAGGAGCACGACTGATCCAACATTTCTCACAACCACCTTCCTGAGTTTTCCCTTTAACACCAGATTCCCTTTCTGAGCGAGAATCTATCTAAATACACATAAGGACTCTGTCTCCACAGTTCTTTGTGGCAAAGGTTGACAACCCACTGAAAAAGGAAATTCTTCCTCATCTGTATTCAATTAGCATCCCTTAATTCTGAGACTATGCCCTCTGGTCCTGGACTCTCCCACAAGGGAGAAACATTCTCTCAGCATTTAACCTGTCAAGCCCGTTAAGAATTCTATGTTTCAGTGAGATCACCTCTCATCCTTCTATATTCCAATGAGTAGAGACCCATCCTGTTTAGCCTTTGTTCATAAGATAATCCTTTCATAGCAGGGATCATCCTAGTAAACCTTCTTTGAATTTTCCTTAAATAAGACCAAAACTGCTCTCAGTACCCCAGGTGTATCTTCTTCAGCACCTGTATTTCCTATAGAAGTGCAGCAGCTGGAACAGAAAATTGCTGAAAAACTCAGGAGCCAGTAGTATGTGTCAGTAAATCCATCAATCGCTTAGAATGGACAATTGCAGGAGAGTGGCATCAGAATGAGTGGAATACCAAAGGATGCTGGGACAGAGGAGAATCAGAAAATGTTTGTACCATAGAAGATGGCCATTTAGCCCATTGTAACTGCACTGGCTTTCAAAAGAAGCATCATGACCTCGTGCCAATTTGCCCCTCTTTTCCTCCGTCTCCCCTGTCTTTTGAGGAACAGGCAGGAAAGTGGTATTTAGGTGGAGATGAAATCAGCCATGATTGTGTTAAATGGCAGAGAGGCTAGACAGGCTGAACTGTTTACTCCTGCTCCTAGTCCTCACATTCTTATCACATTGTATGTTATTTTTATTTAAATCTAACACCTTCATGGATGCTTTGATTGAACTCCATACCCTCTGATACACAGGAGCCTGAATGCCATCCTCTCTTATTCTGATTCCCCTGTAGTTTCAGACACATCCAACACTAGTCCCTTTGCTCTGTGCTGTGGGACCATATATCCAGCTCAAACAAGCTCTGACCAACAATGGAAGTGAACAGTAAAACTCAAAAATTTCTGTAAAAGGGAAAAGGAAATAAAATGTCAAAAAGCAAAAAGAACACAGTGATTTTCCTTTCACTTTTATTAGCAGTCATTTTTATCAAGAGGAAGAGGAAAAGGCACAGACATCCAATTTGACAAGGCTATGCAGAGCCTTTGTCAAGACTGCCTCCCTCACACCCACATATCACAGACAGGTAAGTTATACACATTACAGGTTTATGACAGTGTCCAATGAAAATTATGCTCTTCTCTCACGGCAAAACACACAGACACAAAAACATCATCTTCCAACAGTTCTGCCTTCCTGGAGTATTAAACAGTCATGCAGACTCCACATGCTCCAATGCACTTTTCTTTTTATAGAAATGGTTTCATGCAGTGCGACGGCACATCCCACTGAGCACTCAGCTAACGATGAAAGCAGGCAGCATTGAGCCTAAGAATCCTGATGAACATACACACAACTGCATCTGTGAAACCCCACCAACAGTGCAGGTTGCATTCATTTTTACAGTTAGAATCAACTTCAGTACATGGAAGAACACTCAGGCCAGCTCACAAAGTGACTGGTTGTATTTCAGCAAATTCACATAAACTATATTTTGGGCAATCAGCTAAGACCCACACCCCTGAGTATCTATTCCACTCTCCTGTAACATTGAAGCTGAGACCAGAGATCACTGCACCACTCCTTCAGGACTGCAGATGGAAATGGAATCCTGCCTCAGCAAACAGGCGCATCTTCTCTAAAATGTAGTCTGCATTGAATGAAGAACTATGAGAATCAGCTAACAGGAGGGTCAAGTCTATATTCAATACGTGCAAATATAAGAATGAGGCACCCCATTCAATAAGATCATGGCTGATCTGATTACTCCACATTCTCACTTCTCCTACCTCTAACAATCTTTCAGTTACCATTTGGCTAACTTTAGTTCCACATATTAAATTAATTCAAATTCCACAATCTGCCATGATGGAAATTTAACCTGCGTGCTGGGAGCATTAAGCCGGGAGTTCTGGATGACTACTTAGGGGCTATTACCATTAAGCCATCAGCTCAAAAATAGGATATGAAAACTAAAAATAAGGCTCAGAACAAGTGCAACATTCCTCGAAAAGATTTGGAATAGCAGAAATTTCTGTACTTCTTTCAGATTTTGAGTAATCGCAGATTATTATTTCATCTGACTACTCGTACCTCAGTGTGTACAGCATGTCTGTTCCAGTCTCAGTGTTTCTATTCCTGTCTCAGTGTGTACAGCATGTCCAATCCTGTCTCAGCCTGTACAGTGTGTCTGCTCCTTCTCATTTATTAGTGTCCATTCCTATCTCAGTGTGGACGGCACTTCTGTTCCTATCTGTGTACAACAGACACAACAGTGTCCGTTCCTGTCTCAGTGTGAACAGCGTGTCTAATCCTGCCTCAGTGTGTACAGCATGTCTAATCCTGTCTCAGCCTGTACAGTGTATCTGCTCCTGTCTCATTTATTAGTGTTCATTCCTATCTCAGTGTGGACAGCACTTCTGTTCCTGTCTGTGTACCACATGTCCAATCCTGTCTCAGTATGTACAGTGTGTCTGTTCCTGCCTCAGTGTGTACAACGTTTCTGTTCCTGTCTCAGTGTGTACAACATGTCCAATCCTGTCTCAGCCTGTACATTGTGTCTGTTCCTGTCTCAATGTGTACAGCGTATCTACTCCTTGCTCAGTGTGTACCGTGTTTCTAATCTGTCTCAGCCTGTACAGTGTCTGCTCCTGTCTCATTTATTACAGTATCTATTCCTGTCTCAGTGTGTACAGCGTGTCTGTTCCTGTCTGTAGCATATAGCATCTGTTCCTGTCTCAGCATGTACAGCCTCTGTTCCTGTATGTTTTTACCGCATGCCTGCCCGTGTATCAGTGTGCACACTGTCTCTGCCTGTGTGTAGACAGTGTCTCTGCTTATGTGTCATTATGTACAGTATTTCTCCTTATGTGTCAGTATGTACGGTTCCTTTGCTCATGTGCCACTGTGTGGAATGTCACCAATTATATTCATTCTTCATATACCTCCCAGTCCTGGGACCTGGTTGCACTAAGACTCTATTTACTGTACACTATGTGTGATGATTGTCAAGTTTTTGATTCAGTCCTTTTGGTGACATTACTTCTATATTTTAGAAGAGTAATTCTATTCAATACAATTGGTTTGCTAGCTCATTCAAGAAGCACAAGAAAAGAATCAGTGCAGCCAGACAATAATGACAAGATAAATGAACAGATTTATTGGATTTAACTTAGTAAATTAATAGGCTAGGATTGCACCCACTGTATCTTGGAAGGCCATACAGGATCAATATTATATTACTGCAATGAGATTACATCTTTATAAACAGAGCGCAGTGCAAATAAAAACTAGGACATGTTTTGAGAGAGACTTGGACCTGTGATGAGCTGCAGGTTGGGTCAGCAAGCGGAGGGGGGAGCGGCAGGATCTCAGATTTTCTTTCCAGAAGTGCATGAGTGAATCAGATGAGTTGCTAACTGCCATGGTAGGTTCTGAACCCATTAGCCTGAACCTCTAGATTAATAGTTCAATAAAATTATGACCGCTCCATCAACTGCTCCATTTCAGGCAATTCCTGTGAGAAGCCACAATTTCAGAAAAATGTAGGAATGTCAAAACTGGCTCCTCAGATGATCTTACTCGATATTCGGAGTCAACAGGACAAAAGTATATTCAACAGTGACTCAGACTTGAACTTGTGAACAAATTTATTCAAGAGTAAAGGAATAATGAATGGACACAATAACAGGGGATTCTCCAGTAGCCGTTACTTGGAGGGGAATGCAGCATGGCTAATACTGTTCTCAATACTTAACCACATACGTGTTGATCACTGGATAGTGATCACAGCAGGAACTCCAAACATTTTCCCCCTTCAAGAAGGCAGGAGCTTTGGGAATAAGAGCAGAGGTTGGTCCCTTGAGCATGCTCTGTCATTCTTTTGTGAATACAATCAGAATTCAGATGTGTCAGGGAAGTCTGATCTTCCACCTTTAGCCCTATACTCACAATTCTTCAAGTCCAAAAACCTGTCTATATATCAAAGATAATGCCCCAACCACTGTTTGTGATAATTCCTCCAGCACATGTCCAGATTCCTCTCAATTCTTCAGATAAGTTGATGGTATTAGGCAAGAACTTTCAAAAGCTAATTGGAGGCAGATGTTCGCAGGAAAAGGGACGGCTGGAAAATAAGAAACCTTCAGAAATGAGATAACAAGAATCCAGAGAAAGTATATTCCTGTCAGGCTGAAAGGGAAGGCTGGTAACTATAGGGAATGGTGGATGACTAAAGAAATTGAGGGTTTGGTTAAGAAAAAGAAGGAAGCATATGTCAAATACAGACAGGATAGATCGAGTGAATCCTTAGAAGAGTATAAAGAAAGTAGGAGTACACTTAAGAGGGAAATCAGGAGGGCAAAATGGGGACATGAGATAGCTTTGGCAAATAGAATTAAGGAGAATCCAAAGGGGTTTTACAAATATATTAAGGACAAAAGG
>NC_057713.1:793853-809670 GCF_004010195.1 Chiloscyllium plagiosum
TTATAGAGGTTTACAAAATTATGAGGGGCATGGATAGGATAAATAGACAAAGTCTTTTCCCTGGGGTCGGGGAGTCCAGAACTAAAGGGCATAGGTTTAGGGTGAGAGGATAAAGATATAAAAGAGACCTAAGGGGCAACTGTTTCACGCAGAAGGTGGTACGTGTATGGAATGAGCTGCCAGATGATGTGGTAGAGGCTGGTACAATTGCAACATTTAAGAGGCATTTGGCTGGGTATATGAATAGGAAGGGTTTGGAGGGATATGGGCCGGGTGCTGGCAGGTGGGACTAGATTGGATTGGGATATCTGGTCAGCATGGACGGGTTGGGCCGAAGGGTCTGTTTCCATGCTGTACATCTCTATGACTCTATAAGGAATTACTCAAAGCCCATCATTGTTCTAAATAACAACAAACTTGTACATAAACAACACATGGGCAAATGTTCCATAAATCTGTTTTCAAATAATGGTTATCAAGAAAAATAGCTGCTGTTCCTCCAAGTGTACCATGGGACCAGTGTTGCTCAAAGATGCGTGTAGGAGAAATGGGTTCCCACTCGTGGCACTAATGCTGGGGAACATGAGACCTGTCCAACCTGAACCATCATTGAACTTGGTCTCATGAACCACAAAACTCCAGAAGATTATGAGTTACAGAAGCAAAGAGTGCATTAAACTAAACAATAGGGTGAGGGATCAGTTCTGAAAAAGAGTCGCATCAGACATAAAATGTTATCTCTGTTTCTCTCTGCACATGTTCTGCCAGACCTGCTGTGTTTCTCTGGTATTTTCAGTGTTTGTTCCAGATTTCAAGCATCCCCAGAATGTTGCTTTCATTGGGCGGGATAGGGTAGGATAGAGGAGTAGGTGGGACTGACTGAGGGATCTAGCTTGGGTAATTATAACAGATCAAATAATAGAGGCAAATGTGAGGACTGCAGATGCTGGAAATCAGAGTCTTGATTAGAGTGGTGCTGGAAAAGCTGAGCAGGTCAGGCAGCATCCGAGGAGCAGGAAAATCGATATTTCGGGCAAAAGCCCTTCATTAGGAATGAGGCCTCAACTCTCTGACCTCTGCTATACTCATGGAGAGGGATAGGAGCAGAGGGTATAGGAAAGTATTTAATTGGGAGTGGGAGAATTATAATGCTATTAGACAGGAATTGTGGAGCATAAATTGGGAAGAGATATTCTCAGGGAACTGCACGACAGAAATGTGGAGTTTGTTTAGGGAGTACTTGCTGCAAGTGCTGGACAGGTTTGTCTCACTGAGGCAAGGAAGGGATGATAGGGTGAAGGAACGTTGCGTGACAAGGGATTTGGAACATCTAGTCAACAGGAAAAGGAAGCTTACTTAAGGTTGAAGAAGCAAGGATCAGACAGGGCTCTAGAGGGTCACAAGGTAGCCAGGAAGGAACTGAAGAATGGATTTAGGAGAGCTAGAAGTTGGCATGAAAAAGTGAGGAACAAGAGGGTGGCCAGAGTGAGGGTCGGGGGTAGTGGAGGGATAGTGGAGGGAATTTATGCCCGGAGTCAGAGGTGGTGGGGAGGTCCTTAATGAATACTTTGCTTCGGTATTCACTACTGAGAGGGGCCTTATTGTTTGTGAGGGCAGTGTGAAACAGGCTGATGTGCCTGAACAGGTTGATGTTAAGGAGGAGAATGTGCTGGAAATTTTGAAAAACATAAGGAGGGTAAGTCTCCTGGACCAGATGGGATATACCCAGGGTGTCTACGGGAAGTGAGGGAAGAGATTGCTGCGCCTTCGGCAATGATTATTCTGTCCTCACTGTCCACAGTCCACCGAGCAGATGATTGGAGAGTAGCAAATCTTATTCCCTTGTTCAAGAAAAGGAATAGCGATAGGCCTGGGAATTATAGACCAGTCAGTCTTAGTCGGTGGTGGGCAAATTAGTGGAGGGGATTCTGAGAGACAGGATTTATGATTATTTGGAAAAGCACAGCTTGATTAGAGATCGTCAGCATGGTTTTGAGAGGGCCAGGTCATGAGTCATAAACTTTATTGAATTCTTTGAGGATGTGACAAAACACATTGATGAAGGTAGAGCAGAGGATGTGGTGTATATATAAGACCATAAGATATAGGAGTGGAAGCAAGGCCATTCAGCCTATCGAGTCCACTCTGCCATTTAATCATGGGTGATGGGCGTTTCAATTCCACTTACCCACACTCTCCCCTAAAATATGGATTTTAGGAAGGCATTTGATAAAGTTCCCCATGGTAGGCTGATTCAGAAAGTAAAGAGGCATGGGATACAGGGAAATTTGGCTGTCTAGATACAGAACTGGCTAGCCCATAGAAGACAAAGGGTGGTATGTTGATGGAACTGAAGCTCGGTGACCAGTGGTATTCTGCAGGGATATGTTCTGGGACCTCTCCTCTTTGTGATGTTTATAAATGACTTGGATGAGGAAGTGGAAGGGTGGGCTTGTCAGTTTGCTGATGATACGAAGATTGCGGAGTGATAGATAGTGTGTCAGGCTGTTGTAGGTTGCAACGAGACCTTGGCTTGAGAAGTGGCCGTTGGAGTTCAATCTGGAAAACTGCGAAGCGATTCATTTTGTTCGGTCGAATTTGAATGCAGAATACAGGGTTAAATGCAGGTTTCTTGGCAGTGTGGAGGAACAGAGGGATCTTAGGGTCCACGTCCATAGTTCCTCAAAGTACCTACCCAAGTTGAATAGGGTTGTCAAGAAGGCATATGGTGTGTTGGCTTTCATTACTGGGGGATTGAGTTTAAGAGCCGTGAGGTTATGCTGAAGCTCTATAGAGCCCTGGTTAGACCATACTTAGAATATTGTGTTCAGTTCTGGTCACCTCATTATAGGAAGGATGTGGAAGCTTTACAGAGGGTGCAGAGGAGATTTACCAAGATGCTGCATGGACTGGAAGGCACATCATATGAAGAAAGGTCGAGGGAGCTCGGGCTTTTCTTATTGGAGCAAAGAAAGGTGAGAAGTGACCTGATAGAGGTACACATGATAATGAGAGATATAGGCAGAGTGGATAGTCAGAGATTTTATCGCAGGGCCGAAATGGCTATCGGGGGGAGGGAGGGGGGGGCATAGTTTTAAGGCAATTGGAGGAAGGTTTAGGGGAGATGTCAGAGATAGGTTCTTTACGCAAAGAGTGGTGAGTGCATGGAATGCATTGCCAGCAGTGGTAGTGAACTGAAAAACATTAGGGACATTTAAGTGGTAGGCACATGGGTGGTAGTAAAATGAAGGGTATATAGGTTAGTTTGATCTTAGAGTAGGATAAAAGGTCAGCACAATATCGAGGGCGGAAGGGCCTGTACTGTATTGTACTGTTCTCTGTTCTAAACTACCACTGAACCAAATACCTTGCTGAACCAATTCATAGAACAGTCAAGAGGCAACCACATTGATGTGGATCTGGAGTTACATGAAGAGCAGACCAGCTAAGGAAGACAGATTTCCTTTCTGAAGGACAATCAGAAGGTGTGGCATGGTGGCTCAGTGGTTAGCACTACTGCCTCACAGTGCCAGGGACCCAGGTTTGATTCCACCCTCCAGCAATTGTCTGTGTGGAGTTAGCACCTGCACCTCGTGCCTGCGTGGCTTGCCTCCAGGTGCTCGGTTTCCTCCCACAGTCGCAAAGATGTGTAGCTTAGGTGGGTTGGCCATGCTAAATTGCCCTGTAGTGTCCATGTCATCAGTGAACCAGATGTATATTTAGTTACATTGTTACCATTAGATCACCAATACTTCCAAATTTTTATTGAATTCATTTTTCACCATCTGCCAGGGTGGGATTTGAATTCACGTTCCTAGAACACTACTCTCCTACCAGAAAGTATTGCAACTTCACTTGAATTCAATGCTGGTATCCTGTAGCCCAGTCCAAACCTAGGTTCTGGCATATTGTTGTTCAAATATGGACACTCCAACCAACAGCATCCATACATTCTATTACTACAGTGTATCACTAATACAGGTGTCTCTCAATTATAAATTGGGAAGAATGTATTAATAAGCCTCTGTTTCAACCACCGTTGCTACTACAAGAAAACAAGAGGATGCTAGAACTTATCAGCTTGATGAGTACCTCAATACCAGTAATTAAAATGCCACACTGTGAAAAGGCAAACAGCCCTGCAGTGAAGTTGTCACAATTAAATTCCAAGAAGTGTGTATGAAAAAGGTGTCATGATTTGGAGATGCCGGTGTTGGACTGGGGTGTGCAAAGTTAAAAATCACACAACACCAGGTTATAGTCCAACCTGATGAAGGAGCGTCGCTCCGAAAGCTAGTGTGCTTCCAATTAAACCTGTTGGACTATAACCTGGTGTTGTGTGATTTTTAACTTTAAAAAAGGTGTGTGTACGTGCATACACATATACAGGCACACACACATTCACTAGGTAACCTCTGTGAAACCAATGTACGGACAGCTCTTTAACCTGAAAATTCACTCTCGTAAAATTCTTGAAGTAATTTACAAAAGTCTGTCACCTTGAACATATTCAGCCCACTTATACCTAATACATGGACCCTGTACCTGCCAAAAGACATGAAATTAATAACTGAGGGGAGGCAAAGGTCTGTTGGTACGAAGACCATATGAAATAAGAACAAGAGTAGGCCACTCAGCTGCTCAATAGAATCATTGCTAATCTGACTTTCCTCACGTCCACTTTCCTGCCCTTTCTCCCTCACACCAGATTCTCCTACTGATCAAGAACCTATTGATTTCAGCCTGAAACATACACAAGGCCCCTGGCCCAACAGTCCTCCCTGGAAAGGAGTTCCAAACACTCAACTCATAGAAGAGTTTCCTCCTCATGGGGCAGCATGGTGGCTCAGGGGTCAACACTGCTGCCCCACACAGCCAGCAACCCAGGTTCGATTCCAGCCTCGGGTGACTGTGTGGATTTCACATATTCTCCCCTTGTCTCTGTGGGTTTCCTCCAGGTGCTCTGGTTTCCTCCCACAATCCAAAAGATGTGCAGATTAGGTGAATTGGATGTGCCAAATTGCCCAAATTGTTCAGGGATGTCTCGGTTAGATGTATTAGTCAGAGGTAAATATAGGGAAAGGGAATGCCTCCAGGTGGTTTACTCTTCGGAGAGTCAGTATGGACTTATGGCGAAGGGCCTGTTTCGACACTGTAGGGATTCTAAAACAAATATCAGTCTTAAACTGGCATCCCTTTATTCTGAGACTGTATCCTCTCGCCCTCAACTCTCCCATGAGGGGAAACATCATCTCAGCATTTATCCTGCCAATCTTCTTAATAATCCTGTATGTTTCAATGAGATGACCTCTCATTCTCCTAAATCCCAGTGAGTACAAGCCCAATCTGTTTAGCTTTTGCTCATAAAACCATCTTTCCATACCATGGATCATCCTAGTGTAACCTTCTCTGAAATGCCTCCAATGAAATGATATATTTTCTTCAATAATGGTTCTAAAACTGCTCTCAGAACTCCAGATATGGTCTCAGCAGCACCTTGTATAGATACAGTAAGACTTCCTTGCTCTTATACTCCAGCCACCTTGAAATAAGGGCTAACATTCCATTCCTGTTGCACCTACATGCGAGCTCCCTATGTCTCGTGGTCAAGTATCACTGGGTAGATTTTTGAGAGCTAGTACATTCACAATGAGCCAAATGGCGCCCTTCTGTACTGTGAAATTCTATGATTCTAAGTTTCTCTGTGTTGCAGCTTTCGATAGGTTTTTCTCCATTTAAATAATACTGTTCTTTTGTTCTCTCTTCCAAAAACAACTTCACATTTTCCCACATGATACTAAATTTGCCATCTTTTGTCCACTGACATAACCTACCATTTGCATCCTCTTACAACTTGCCTTTCCACCGAGTGATTTACAATTGAGTGGCTTGCAAGGCAATTTCAGAGGGCAATTAAGAGTAAATTGTAATACTGTAGATTTGGAGTTAAATGTAAGCCAAACAAAATAAGCATGCCAGTTTTTCTTCCCAAAATAATAATAGTGAACTTGGGGAATTTTTACAACAGTCAAGAATGTCTGCATAGTACTGTTAATTCAAGACTTTAATCTGAATTGAAATTCCACAATCTATCGTGGTAGGATTTGAACCTATTTGTTTTTGCATTACCAGTCCAGAGACAATACAACTGCACCATCACTTCCTCCAAGAGTAACAAAAGGAGTCATAGATGTACAGCACAGAAACAGACCCTTCAGTCCAAACCATCCACATCAAACCTTCCTATTCATATACCCATCCAGATGTCTTTTAAATGTTGTAATTGTATTCACCTCCACCACTTACCCTGGCAGTTCATTCCATACACCCACCACCCTCCGTGTGAAGAAGTTCCCCCTTATGTCCCTTTTAAATCTTTCCCCTCACACCTTACGCCCTCCTATTTTGGACTTTCTTACTCTGGGGCAAAGATCTTGACTATTCAGCCTATCCATGCCCTTCATGATTTTATAAATTTCTATAAGGTCACCCCTCAGCCTCCGACACTCCTGAGAAAATAGCTCCAACTATTCAGCCTCTCCCTATCGCTCAAACCCTCCAATCCTAGCAACGTCCTTGTAAATCGTTTCTGAACCCTTTCAAGTTTAACAACATCCTGTGTATAGCAGGAAGACCAGAATTAAACACAGTATTCCAAATGTTCTGAACAGCCACAACATGACCTCCCAACTCCTATACTCAATGCACTGACCAATAAAGACAAGCATACCAAACATCATCATCACTATCCTATCTACCTGCGACTCAACTTTCAAGGAGCTATGAACCCGCACTCCAGGTTTCCTTTGTTCAGTAACACTCCCCAGGACCTTACTATTAAGTGTATAAGTCCTGCCCTGATTTGCTGTACATAAATGTAGCACCTGACATTTATCTAGATTAAACTCCACTGGCCACCTTTCGGCCCATCGGCTCATCTGATCAAGGTCTTGTTGTATTCTGAGGCAATGTTTTTCACTGTCCACTACACCATCAATTTTGTTGTCATCTGCAAATTTACTAACCTCTCTTCCTCTATTCACATCTAAACCATTTATATAGATGACAAAAAGCAGTGGGCCAAGCACTGACCCTTGCAGACACAGCTGGTCATAGGCCTCCAGTCTGAAAAACAGCCCTCCACCATCATTTATCTCTGAGCTTCAGCCACTTTTGAATCCAAATGGCTGGTTCTCTCTGCGATCTGATCTTGTTAACCAGTCTACTGTGAGGAACCTTGTCGAACGCCTATATGAAATCCATATAGACTAGACAAAGTCCACTGCTATGCCTTCATCAATCCTCTTCATCACTTCTTCAAAACTCAACAAGTTAGTGAGACATGATTTCCCACACACAAAGCTATGTTGACCATCCCTAATCAGTCATTGTCTTACCAAATACATGTAGATACAGCGTTTAGTGTTTTTTATTCATTCATGGGGTGTGGGTGTCAATGGCTCGGCCAGCATTTATTGCTCATCCTGAATTGCTCAGAGGGTAAAAGTCAACCACCATGCTGTGGATCTGGAGTCAGATGTAACACAAACCTGTTAAGATGGTAGTAGCTTGACCTAAACATCATCAGTGAATCAAATGGGTTTTTCCAATAATTGACAATGGATTCATTAATTCCAGATTTTTTTATCGAATAAAAATTCTACCACCTGTTGTGGCAGGATTTGAACTTGGGTCTCTAGAACATTACCTGGGTCTCTATATTTAACAGTCCAATGATGATACCCCTAGGCTCTCATCTCCCCATCTGCTGCACAGTCAAGGAGGATAATGGAATGCTATATTTTATTATGAAAGGAATTGATCATAAAAGTAAAGATATTATGCTTCAGTTATACAGGGCATCGGTGAGAACACATCTCAAATATTAAATGCAGTTATGCTTTCTTTATTTACGGACATTTGAGACAGTTCATTAAAGGTTTATCACATTGATACCTTGAACAAAGAAACTGTCTTATGAGGAATGGTTGGACAGGTGGTCGGGCTTGTTTTTACTAGTGTAGGCAGAGTCAGTGTTCTTAAGGAGAGGGTTCCCGGATTTTAACCTGAAGGCAATACAGGAGTGGCAATACATTCTCAAGTCAGGATGGTATATGGTTTTATGGGAATCTTGCAGATTGTGACATTCTCCTGCATATTATGCCCTGGTTTTTCTAGATGGCAAGAGTTTGGAAGATGGAATTTTAACCTCATAAAGTGGCAGATGACGCATTTTGGGAGGTCTAATAAGGTAACAATTTACACAATGAACGGGAGGAACAATGAGGAAGTACTGAGGAACAAAGGGATCTTAGCATCTACGTCCATGGATCCCTGAAGGTGTCAGCACAGGTAGACAGGGTGGTGAAGAAGGCATATGGGATGCTTGCCTTCATTAGCTGAGTCATAGAATAAGGGAAGAAGGAAATCTTGTGACAACTTTAGAAAATATTCACTGGGCCACAGATGGAATAGTGTGTGCAGTTCTAATTGCCCCACTATCAGAAGGATGTGACTGCATGGGAGAAGGTGCAAAGGAGATTCGCTGGAATGTTGCCTGGAATAAAAAGTCTCAGATATGTGCAGAGACTGGATTTTTTTAAAAAATCATTCTTAGAATATGGGCGCTGCTGGCTGGCCAGCATTTATTACCAGTCCCCAGCTGCCCTTGAGAAGGACTGTTGAGGTGCCTTCTTGAATCTTTGCATTCCACCGCAATGCCATTCAGGAGGGTATTTCAGGATTTTGACCCAGTGACAGTGAAGGAACATATTTCCAAGTCAGGATGGCAATGGGGACCCTTCCTTGGGTCCCTTAACCCAAAATGTTAACTGATTTCTCTCCACAGATGCTGCCATACCTGCTGAGTTTTTCTAGCAATTTCTGTTTTTGTTTCTGATTTACAGCATCTGCAGTTCTTTTTGTTTTTATTGACTGAGTAGATCATGGGCAATTACTGCAAGGCATTTTGCAGATGGTACACACTCCTGCCACTTTGCATCAAATGTTAAAGATTCCAGTTGGCATGCCAATCAAGTGAGTTGCTTTGTCCAGATGGTGTCAAATATCTTCAATGTTGCTGGATCTGCACTCATCCAAAGAAGCAGAAAATATTCCATCACATATTTATGTATTATAGATGGTGGACAGGTTCTGGGAGACAAGAGATGAGTTACTTTTTTTTTGAAACAGAATAACTTTATTTATAAAATGTTTGAGTTGCTGCCAAGTTTATTTCTTACTGATTTGCTCTGGCATGTTTTTGATGACGTCAGGATCATTAACAACCAGTGTGCATACACTTTAATATTTAGCAGAAACAGTTCAATGCTGTTGCCTCTATAATGCTGCAGCCCAGTCTTGGCTAACATAGCACAGTACTCGATCTCTGCGTACTCAAGATTGGACAGTTGTAGGCAACAATAACCACCTTTGGCTTTGCCTTGACAAATCATTTTTGAAGTTTGTTTGCAACCCTCCACACATTTGCCACTTTTCATAACCATCTGGAGCCTGAGGCTAATTGACTCCAATGGTTTTTGCATCTTCTTGGCCATCACCATTATGCCTACTGATATCCTGTGGCTCTTGACCCCAAACGATGCTGGGTGTGAGGGAGAGGAGAGGTGACTGCGTGAGAGCTGGAACCATTTTGTAAGACTCCCCTTGGGAAGAAACAGTGGCACTGCCAAGAGGTGAGTTACTTGCTACAGAATTCTTAGCTGCTAATTTGATTTTGTATGGTTGACCCAGTTCAGTTTCTGGTCACTTTTAACTCCCAGGATGTAGACGGTGGGGGAATTCAGTGATGGTAATCCCACTGAATGTCAAGGAGACATGGGCAGATTCTCTCTTGTTGGGGATGGTCATTGCCTGACACTTCTGTGGCATGAATATTACTTGCTACTTGTCAGCCAAAACCTGGATATTGTGCAGATCTTTTTGCATTTGAACAAGGACTGCTTTAGTATTTAAGGAGTCACGAATGGTGCTGAACATTGTGCAATCATCTTAGGATGGAGGGAAGATCATAGATGAAGCAGCCAAAGATGGTTGGGCCCAGGACACTATACTGAAGAACTCCTGCAGAGAGGTCACTGAGCTGTTTTTCTTTAATTATTAGTTTACAGGATGTGGGGCGTTGTTAGCTACACTCGCATTGATTGCTCATCCCTACTTTCCACTATTGAACAGTGAGGTCCTCTCCTCATCGCTTGGCAGCAATGCTGTTGATGCGATGTTGCCTTTGGACTGCATCATATCGCAAAAGAAGACTCACGCTGACAGCTTTACAGCTCACACACCATGAGACAACTCCTTTCATTGAAGGGATCAGCTTGTAATGGCCTGACCCAGAGTTTTGCATCCAAGCAGGTATGTCATAAAGCCAAATGTTTAAATTTGACCACTGACATGAACATGCCCCTGTCATCGGCGTAAAACACATTTTAAACATCAAACTCAGCAGCTGCACTTCTCAAAGTGGCAGCAGTCAGTTTCTCAATAATTCAGCAGCCACAACTCACTATTTAAAGATTGTAGGGAATGCTTACACAGTGGCATCACTAGTCACTTGGAATCACAAACCAACTAGTTAAGTACACCACTTAAGTGGAGTGAGATGGCAAAGCTCCACAAAAGCAGTTGTATTAAAAATGTGTATTTAGTTTATCTTTAGGAATTATTCCTGATTAAACCATTCTTCCCTGTTCTTCTCCTGCCCAGCTAGTGTGACCCCTTCTTCCTACGAACCTGACCTTGAGAATTTTTTAAAACAAATGTGTATTTAGTTTATCTTTAGGAATTATTCCTGATTAAACCATTCTTCCCTGTTCTTCTCCTGCCCAGCTAGTGTGACCCCTTCTGCCTCCTGCCTAGTGAGTGCCTATCTCTCCTGTTCAGCCAGTACCTCTGTCTTCTTTCCAGCAAGTGTGATTTCCAACCAGGGGACTCTCTCTTCCTCTCATCACAGGCACTCTTCCCTTTACCCGGCAACAATGACCTTTTCCTCTGTAGGAAATCACAGGAGGTCAGCCACCGTCCATGGAGTGAGAGAGAGATGTGTGTAAGCTGTGTGAGAGAGAGAGATGTGTGTGAGCTGTGTGTGAGAGAGAGATGTGTGTGAGCTGTGTGTGAGAGAGAGATGTGTGTGAGCTATGCGTGAGAGAGAGATGCATGTGAGCTGTGCGTGTGAGCTGTGTGTGTGTTGACTCTTTCCTGTCACTAGCCACTAGACTCTCTCCCCATCTTCTGCCCTGTCGGTGTCCGTCCTCCTGCCCAGCTAGTGCCCCTCCTCCTCCTGCCCAGCCGGTATCCCTCCTCTTCCACAGCCTCTGTCCTCCCCTCCTGCCCAGCCAGTGCCCCGCCTCCTCCCCAGCCTCTGTCCTCCCCTCCTGCCCAGCCAGTGTTCCGTCATCCCGCCCACTGCACCCACACACCCAAACCAGCTTGTGTGACTCATCTTGCCCAGCGGGTACCCCCTTGTTCTGTCCAGCCTGTAGTTCTCTCCTCCTATTCAGCCAGTGTGCCCCCTTATTTGGTCCAGTGCACTCCCACGTCCTGCACAGCCAATGTGCCCAGTGTGCTCCCAGCTCCAGTACAATATACACAATTACTTATCTTTCCATGACCACAAACTTAAGTTTTAAATGTTCAGGTTTGTAAATAGCTGCAAAAAAATCACTGGGGATTTTTATAAAATCAACCTGATATAAACCACGCTTCTACATTACAGTTTCTTCTATATCCATAGTTCTGTGTTCACTAAGCTGACAATCTGCTGTTATACAGATCATCAGGCACCTAATCACAACGAAAGGTATATCATGGATTATGTGCGATGCCCATCGCAATTACCAAATGTCATACTGTCAGTACAGCGTATGCAAGGTGAAATCAGATTTTTAAATGGCACACACAGGGCTAAAGGAACCAAGCATAATCCTCAAACCAATAAAGATGAATCATTCCACAAGGAATTGAAGTACCCATATTTCCTACACAACTTATTAAGTAAAAGGACTGAACAGACTTTCTTTCATCTCCAGTGCAATGTTTAACCAGATGATACAAATTCCCAGAGTGCACAGACAGAATCATACAAGAGCGATATCCTGCAATCTGATTTATCAGTTGAGAATTCATTTTACAAGCAAAACATCTGCTGTTATACCTTATGCAAGAGCATGTGAATGGGTACTAACAATGCCTGTTTACAAATATTGCATTTTAATAGTTCTCAGTTTCCATCGGATGGACAATCATAGGCATTTATCTGACAAAGGTTTATTTGTAACCTCTGAAAGTATTTGCATCCCAGTACTCTTAGATTAAGATGAACAGAGCACTTTGAACATTTTCTGTCTTGATTTAATATTTCCAACATCTGCAGAATGTCTCTATTTGTTTACTTTGTTTAATCCACCACCACTTTTTTCCATTATAATTGTTCTCCTCTCTCAGTGACAAGTGTAAAAGGAGGCCATTCAGCCCACTGTGTTTGTACATTCATTTTTTAAAGTTCCCATTATTATTACTTTATGATGTAATTTGCTTGTAGTTCATTCCTCTCCATCCTTCCCACTAGCTGCTGGTCTGTATTATCCACAGAGCAATTCAACTGTACTCTTCTCATTCCTTAGCTCCAGACAAACTGATTCTGTTCTTGAACCTGCTCAAACATTCTCTTTCTCCAGTACTGCAATCCTCTGCTTAATCAAAAACAGCACCTTTCCTCCTCTTTTTCATTTCCTATCTCTTCTTAACACTTGTTACCAAGAATATTTAGCATCCAGTGCTGCCCTTCCTTGACCCAGGTCACAAGAATTGCATTAGGAAATACACTCCATGCTTTCACACACAGGCTCTGTAACGTTGATTTAGACTTCACTCCATTCTCCCTTACTCCGATTCTTCCTATTCAATTACTATTCTCTATTCTTGTGTTACCTGCCTCTCACAGCATTTTGTGCACCCTGGTATTACTTTTTAGTATTCTCTCCTGGTTTCCACAGTTCTGCTGAGTTAGTTTAAATCCTTCCCAATGGCACAAACCACTCTGTCCCATCTCTGTTTAAGGAGCAGGAGAATCGGCATTTCAGGCATAAGCCCTTCATCAGGAATATGAAGATATTCCTGATGAAGGGCTTATGCCTGAAATGCCGATTCTCCTGCTCCTTAAACAGAGATGGGACAGAGTGGTTTGTGCCATTGGGAAGGATTTAAACTAACTCAGCAGAACTGTGGAAACCAGGAGAGAATACTAAAAAGTAATACCAGGGTGCACAAAATGCTGTGAGAGGCAGGTAACACAAGAATAGAGAATAGTAATTGAATAGGAAGAATCGGAGTAAGGGAGAATGGAGTGAAGTCTAAATCAACGTTACAGAGCCTGTGTGTGAAAGCATGGAGTGTATTTCCTAATGCAATTCTTGTGACCTGGGTCAAGGAAGGGCAGCACTGGATGCTAAATATTCTTGGTAACAAGTGTTAAGAAGAGATAGGAAATGAAAAAGAGGAGGAAAGGTGCTGTTTTTGATTAAGCAGAGGATTGCAGTACTGGAGAAAGAGAATGTTTGAGCAGGTTCAAGAACAGAATCAGTTTGTCTGGAGCTAAGGAATGAGAAGAGTACAGTTGAATTGCTCTGTGGATAATACAGACCAGCAGCTAGTGGGAAGGATGGAGAGCCATTGGGTTTTTACAGCACGAGAAAGGCCCTTCAGGCCATCCTGAGCACGGACAGCCATCTGTTTGAAACCCATTTCCCAGCTCTTGGCCTGTAGCCTCGTGTGCTCTGATGTTTCAAGTGCACATCTAAATACTTGTTCCATGTGGTGAGGGTTCCTCCATGTTCCCAGGCAGTGAGTGTCAGGTTCCTATCACCCTCTGAGTGAAATCCCTCTAAACCTCCCACCCCTTCCCTTAAACCTATGCCTCCTGGATATTGAACCCTGTACTAAAGGGAAACATATTTCCCAATCTACCCTGACAGTGCCAGGATGAGGGTAACGCTGTGGATGTGGCTTATATGGATTTCCAGAAGGTGTTTGAGACAGTGTCACACTGCAGACCTATGAGAAAGGTTATGGGTCACAGTATAAAAGGGACAGCAGTGACATTGGCAACAATCCTGCCACCTATACTAACATGTGCACTCAGGTGTCTATACTCCTGTACACCCTTCAGAATAGTATCCTTCTCTTTTATCCTGTCTCTCCATACTCTATCAGCCACCAACCTGCCCATTGCACCAACTACACTCTCCCTCTCCCAATTTACAACTTTAGCACTTTTTTTGCGTCACAGGTTTTGACAAATCTCATCAGAAGATCCATAAAGATCAGCAGCAGCAAGGGTCCTGGTGCCATCACTCCCCCTTCCCTTCCTCCGGTCTGAAAGCTATCTCTTAACCCTGACTCCCTGGTCCCCAGCACTGAGTCAGTGCTGGATCGACACTGCAGCTCTCCCTCTCCATACATGGTCTTTGCTCACAAGGGTTGCTGTGTGTCAGGTCAGTGTATCAAACAGCTGCTGAAATCCACAGACAGCACATCGACAGTGCAATCTTCACCAATCTTCTCTGAGAGCTCTTCCAAAAATACAAATCTGTCCCCTGGACTAATCTATATTTCTCCAAGTGATTGTTACGTTAGCCCTGAAGTTGTTGTATAAGTGTCACCATATTCCAGAGAGCCCCGTGTGGTCCTGACAAACCTCCCAATCCGAGTGACAATGGATCAGCTGTTTGCTGGGGTTCTGCTCTGTATTGTACTGGAACGGTCAGCCTCATGTTAATCCCCCCAGCAGGTCCCAACCCTCTGGCCGGGATTACATGTGATAAAACAGAGCTGCACTGCCTTTTAGCCCACAATGTTGTGCTGAACATGACACCAAATTAAACTAATCCTTTCTGCCTGCCCTTGGTCCATATCCCTCCATTCCTTGTACGTTGATGTGTTTGGCTTACAAGCCTCTATTATATCCACCAGCAACCCCCAGCAACACATTCCAGACTCCTCCCACTCTCTGTGTAAAATACTTATCCCTCACATCTACTTAGAACTTGCCCCTCTCACTTTAAATGCGCACACCCCTGTATTTGATTTCCATTTGTCGTCTTTCAATATCATTTAAGAGTTTGCTCATTCTTCCAGACTCACTTAGTCCCCCGTTATTCATTGCTTTCTCCCCTTGGCTCCTTCTTAAGGCCTCTCTCCCAGTGCTCAAAGTTTCACATCTGTAACTCCAACCTGACCAGACACATTGTCATTGCCAGACCGAAAGCTGAAGACTTAGGTGGGCATTTCTTGCTAACTTTGGGAAATTTATTTTGGATTTTTGTTTGGATTTCTGCACCGCTTTTGACATTGGATGGGGCAGTGTTACTGAAATAGTTGAATTGTTTGGCCTAATTCAATCTGTTTCCAGTCACTGTCCTGTAATATTATTTTTATTTGACAATATTGTCGTGAAGGATTAATTTGACTGGGGCCATACACACCCCTTCCCTTCCCTTTACGACTGTATCAGTTCAGTTTTGCAAGTTAGTGTTTGTTGCTGTGAGTACTGCGTGATTGGCAGAATGATTGCTGTTGATGACTCTCTTTGTCTGTCTCTGAGCTTTTACACCATCATCCCATTAATCCTCAGAGGATGCACTCACTGTCGAGTAAATGAAGATCTCACACAAGGATCTCAACCTTGTCTAATCCTCTTTCTCAATTGCTTTCCAAGTTCATTCTCAGATCTGATCATCACTGTCTGATTCCAATAAGGATTCCTAATCAATCAGAGGCCCTTTCCCATTGGCAGTGATCT
>NC_057713.1:809701-824636 GCF_004010195.1 Chiloscyllium plagiosum
GGAACTGACAACCGGAAGCGGCAGATATAAATCACTATAAATGCCGGAGGAAACATCACAGAAGCGCTTCACAGGAGGCTCCCAAGCACTGAGGATGTCATCTAGACAGGGGACGAAACGTCTGCAACACAAATTCCCAGCTCGACGAACAGAACCACAACAATGTACATCCTGTCCTTCAAGTTTCCCTCCAACAACTTGCCCATCACCGGCGTAAGGCTCACTGGTCTATCCTGACACTCAGAGTTGACTCTCACCAGGCTGTACCAGAGTAAAGGACTTTCCATGTATAAATAAAGGGTGACTTGGTGATGGGACACTGGCCTCTGTGGAGTTATTTCACAACACCTCTCTATAGGAAATGGAGGGTGGAGGTCCAGAGTTGCTTTTTGGACTGGAGGCCTATCACCAGCGATGTCCGCAGGAATAGGTGCTGTGCCCACTGCTGTTTGTCATCTATATAAAATTATCTGGATGCGAATATAGGAGGTATGGTTACTAAGATGACACCAAAATTGGTGATGTAGTGGACAGTGAAGAAGGTTACCTCAGAGTAAAACGGGACCTTGATTAGATGGCAAATTGGCTGAGGAGTGGCAGATGGAGTTTAATTTACATAAATGTAAGCTGTTGCATTTTGGTAGGGCAATCAGGGCAGGACTTATACACTTAAAATGACTCTTATGACTCTATAACCTGGGAAGAGCTGCTGAATAAAGAGACTTTGGGATGCAATATTCGTAGTCCCTTGAAAGCCAAGTTGCAGGTAGACAGGATAATGAAGAAGTCATTTGGTACACTTTCTTTATTGGTCAGCACATTGAGTACAGAAATTGGGAGGTGATGTTGCAGCTGTACAGCACATTGGTTAGGCCACTTTTGGAATACTGTGTTCAATTCTGACCTCCCTGCTAAAGGAAAGATGTTATGAAACTTGAAAGGGTTCAGAAAAGATTTACAAGGATGTTGCTAGGGTTGGAGAGTTTGAACTACAGGGAGAGGTTGAATCTGCTGAGGCTATGCTCCCTGGAGTATTGGGGGCTGGGGAATGACCTTATAGAGATTTATAAAATTGTGAAGGGCATGGATAGTCAAGGTCTTTCCCCCAGGGTAGGGGAATCCAAACTAGAGGGCATAGGTTTAAGGTAAGAGGAGAAAGAGTGAAAAGGTACCGATTAGACAACTTTTCCACGCAGAGGGTGGTACATATATGGAATAAACTGCCAGAAGAGGTGGTGGAAGCTGGTACAATTATAAAATTTAAAAGGCATCTGGATGGGTATATGAATAGGAAAGGTTTAGATGGACACAGGCCAATGGGACTAGATTAGTTTAGGATATCTGGTCAGCATAGACACGTTGGACCGAAGGATCTGTTTCCGTGCTGTACATCTCTATGACAACCAGACTTTTTAAGAAGTTCACTGAGCATGACTTGTGACCTATTTCTCTGAATTACCTAGCAGTCACCCATTCCCTACTAAAAAATATCTCAAGATCTGTGCACAAGTTGTTGACCTCCTCTTTTGATAGCATTACCTCAATGCTCACCTCTCCCCAAATGTACAATCTCTTCCCCTCTCAATCCCTCCAATCCACCAAGATTCCCCTAAAGCCTGCAGCAATTCAAGGCAGCAGACTACCTCATCTTCTCAATGGGAATTAGGATGGACAATAAATGCTAACCTATGCAGCAATACCCGTTCCCCATGAATGAGTAAAAAACAATTGAGGAATAAATATAATCCAGGACACAGAGGTGAAATTTCCTGCTCTTCTTTACAAAATGAGTGAAATCTTTTATGTCCACCTGAAAAGCCAGTAGCTCGGATCTGGAATGTATTGCCTGGAAGTCTGGTGGAGGCAGATTGAATTGTGACTCTTAACAGGGACTAGGACAAACATCTGAAGAGAAAGTAAATCTGCAGCTACAGGGAGAGGGTGGGGAAGTGGGGCTAGCTGAGTTGTTCTTGCAGAAAGTTGGCGTGGACATGACAAGCTGAGTAACTTCTTTCTATGCTGGAAACATTCAAGGATCCCATGACTTCCTTCCATTTTTGCCTCATCATTGCTCACCACTTCCACACCTACAATAAAACCCATCATCTTCCCCCCACCACCCCCATCAATCTCTCAATCCCACTTGAAAAATCACTGGAGATGCAGTTTTTTCTTCATTTACAATATCCAATTCTTCAAATGCCCGTATCACATCAAAATATAGTCAAGTGCACTTTCTTCAAAACTAACATACTGCATTCATGGTTCACTATTTATTCCATAACAAACACCAGGTGCCCACAGATTTTTTTTTTTGTCTGAATATGCCCTGCTGCTTCAACTGCCCTCCCACTCTCTCATCATTTGTTCTTGTTAGAAAATGTGCAAAGTTAGCATGAAGAAGAGTAGTTCCTTTTCTGCTTGGCACTTTGCACACCAATTCTTACATGCCAAACACCATAAGTAACAAGCTATAGACAGAATGATCAACTGCATCAGATCTAAGCTCTGCAGTCCTGCTGTGACTTCAGTAACTTAACGTACTTGCTGCAGAGGGGTGAATGAGGTGCAGATCATGTTCATGTCTTAAGGAGGGGAAGAAAGGTAAGAGGGACAGGTTGACTTCTGGAGCAGAAATACTTCAAGTGAGCACAACACCAGCAGCTGATGCTCGGTGGGGACCTGCTGTTTAGGCAGCATCTTGCGGTTTAAGATCAGATCAGTCATTTCTCTAATCTTCTAATTTTATCGCGCTTTTTCTCTGTATCTGTGGAGAGTTCCCATGTTTTATCTGTTTCTATGTTGTTCCCACATCTGCACGACTGCACTGACAGTTTTTTTTTCATTTTTACAAGCTGCCTAATCAAGGACTGAGAGATAAGTCTTTGTTGAGTGTGGTGCTGGAAAAGCACAGCAGGTCAGGCAGCATCCGAGGGGCAGGAGAGTCGACGTTTTGGGCAAAAGCCGTTCATCATTCCTGAAATGTCGACTCTCCTGCTGCTCGGATGCTGCCTGACCTGCTGTGCTTTTCGAGCACCACATAGTCAACTCTAATCTCCAACATTTGCAGCCTAGATAAACTTTCGCTTCTATAAGTCTTTGTACCTACTCAGTCCCTCTATTTGGTTGGAATTGTCCCCTTCTACTCCCAATTTTTTCCACAGTTGCTAAACTGCACATTACCTGAAATAAATTTCCAATAAACAGCCACATACTTGATTCCCAGGTGCTATAGCCAGTTTATTCTCCGTTTGCATCATATCTTGCAACCTTACAACTCAGAGACGAAGGTGGATAGCCAGGGCACGACAACGTGTGAAGAAATTTGGACAGCTTTGAATTATGTGGAAAACATTTGTTGGTCTCAAGTCTGACTGAGATTACATGTTGAGCTGTCCTTGAAATTCCATCCATGAAGGATGTGTGACGTCCTAGCAGAGAGGGTACAGATTTTGTTGAGTGTAAACCAGTGCTCACAAGGGTGGTCAAAAGCTGGTGGCAGTTCACTATCACTTACCTGAAACTATCAGGAGAACTTTTTTGTTCATTCATGGGGTGTGTGCTTCACTGGCAAGGCCAGAATTTATTGTCCTTCCTTAGTTGCTCTTGAGAAGGTGGCAGTGAGAAGCCTTCTTGAACCACTGCAGTCAATTTCCTGTGGATGGACCCACAATGCATTTATGGAAGGAGCTCCAGGATTTGTGAAACTGAAGGAACGGTGATATATTTCAAGTCACAGTGGTGAATGGCCTTGAAGGTAACTTGCAGGGGTGGTGTTCCCAAGTTTCTGCTGATTTGTCTTTCGAGATGAAAGTGTCATGGGTTTGGAAGATGCTGTTTAAGAATCTTTGGTGGCTTTCTGCACTGCATCTTGTAGATGTACACAATGCTACTAGCGAACATCAGAGACAGAGGGTTTGCATGTTCGGGTTTGCGATGCCAATCAGGCAGACTGCTGATTCTGGATGGTGCCAAGTTTCTTGACTTTTTTTGGGGCTGCACTCTCCAGGCAAGTAATAAGTATTCCAACACATTCCTGATTTTTGCCTTGTAGATGGTGGAAAGGCCTAGGGGAGTCAGGAAGTGAGTCACCCACTGCAATATTCCTAGGCTCTAACCTGTTCTTGTAGCCACAGTATAAGCGGCAACACCAGTTCAGTTTAGAAATACAGAAATATAAGATAGGTACAAGAGTAGGCCATTCAGCCCTTCAAACCAGCTCCATCATTCAATATGATCATTGAATTTCATGGATTTATGGTTAGATTCTATCTTGCTGGAGATGGTCATTGCCTCGCGCTCATATGACATGAATGTCACTTGTCATTTATCAGCCAAATCTCAGACTTGACAAGGTTTTGCTGCATTGGTCATAGATTGCTTCAGCTTTTATGGAGTTGCAAATGGTGTTGATCATTGTGTAATCATCAGCAAACACCCTCACCTCTGACCTTATGATGGACAGAAGGTCATAAATCAATCAGCTGAGATCTTTGGGAGAAAGATACTACCCTGTAGAACTCCAGCAGAGATGCCCTGGAACTGAGGTGACTGACCTCTAACAGCCACACCAATATGCACCAGGTATGAATCCAACCTACAGAAAGATTCCTCCCCAATTTGCACTGACTGCAGGTTTGTCAGTATTCCTAAATGCCACATTGGTTAATGCAGTCATGATGTCAAAGGTTTTAAAAAGAAACCTCTGGAATTCAGCTCTTCAGACCAAGTTTGAACTAAATGGCCCTAGCAGAACCTGAACCACAGTGAACAGGTTTATTTGATATTCTCCAGTGCTATCACACATAACCAAATTACTTTCCCACCACCGAATCACTGTGACTTTCTTTTGTGTTTAAGATTTAAAAGGATGTTGCCAGGGTTGGAGGTTTTGAGTTATAAGGAGAGGCTGAATAGGCTTGGGCTGTTTTCCCTGGAGCATCTGAGGTTCACAGGAGATCTTACAGAGGTTTATATAATCATGAGGGGCATGGACAGGGTAACTAGACAAGGTCTTTTCCCTGGAGTGGAGGAATCCAGAACGAGTAGGCATAGTTTAGGGTGAGGGGGAAAGATATGAAAGGGGCGTAAGGGCAACTTTTTCACGCAGAGGGTGGTGTGGGTACAGAATGAGCTGCCAGAGTAAGTGGTGGAGACTGGTACAATTGCAGCATGTAAAGGCATCTGGATGGGTATATGAATAAGATGATTTAGAGGGATATGGGCCAAGTGCTGTCAATTAGGACTGGATTAATTTAGGATATCTGGTCAGCATGGACGAGTTGGACCGAAGGGCCTGTTTCCATGCTGTACGTTTCTATGATGCTATAACAAACATCAAAAACAATAATCTTCACCGATACCTGCTTACCACTTCATGTGTGGAGCTTGTGGAAGAACCTAACCCTTATAGTTTAATCATTCAGCCAGTAGAAGTCACACCATATGAAGAAATAACAATAAGGGAATACTACTAGGGAACAAGGAAGTAGCAGAGGAGTTGAATAAGTACTTTGCATCAGTCTTCACAGTAGAAAAACACAAAAAGCATCCCAAAAACAGTTAATAATCAAGGGTTACAAGGAGGAGAGGAAATAAATACAATAACTATTACTACAGAAGTGTCCAAGAAATGAATGGGGCTACAGATCAATAAGTCGCCTGGACGGTTTGGTATGCATCCTAGCATATTAAAGGAAGCAGCTACAGAGATACTGGATGCGCTGTTAGTAACCCTCCAGGGATCCTTAATTACGTAAAGTCCTAGGGGATTGGAAAATTGCATAAGACCTTTAATTAAAACAGGAAGGAGATAAAAAGCATATAACTATAGGCCAGAGCTTAATATCTGTTATTGGGAAAATATTACATTCTTTATATTACTGTAAGAACAGATCAATTATAAATATATAATATGATCAAGCAAAGATCAAGTGTGGCTTCATGAAGGAGAAATCATGCCTGACAAATCTACTAAACCTTTTTGAGGAGGTAACAAGCAGAAGCGATGGATGTAACGTATTTAGATTTTCAGAAGCATTTGATAAGGTGCCAGACGTTAGGCTACTTAGGAAGATAAGAGCCCATGCTTCTGAAACTAGTACATTAGTATGGATAGAGGACTGGCTAACTCATAGAAATCAGAGATTCGGAATGGTGAGGGGGAAATTTTCAGGATGGCAACCTGTAACAAATGGAGTGCCACAGGGATCGGAGCTGGATATACTAATGACTTGGATGACGGAAGTGAATGTACTATCGCCAAGTTTTCAGATGACACCAAAATAGTTTGGAAGACACATGGTGAGGATGACACAAACAAGTCTGTAGAGGGAAACAGACAGGTTAAGCAAGTGGGCAAAAACTTGGAGATGGAATGTGGAGTGATGTGAGGTCATGCTGTTTGGCAGGAAAAATACAAGAGCTGAATAGTATTTAAACAGAGAAAGCAACAGGACTGAGGGGAATGAGAGATAAGGCAAATGGAACATTAACCTTCATTTCAAAGCGAATAGACCATAAAAGTAAGATTTTTTGAAAATTGTACAAGATATGTGCAGGTCCAAAGATGTGCAGGTGAGGTGAATTGGCCATGCTAAATTGTCCGTAGTGTTAGGTAAGGGGTAAATGTAGGGGTATGGGTGGGTTGCGCTTTGGCGGGTCGGTGTGGACTTGTTGGGCCGAAGGGCCTGTTTCCACATTGTAAAGTAATCTAAAAAAAAATATTAGTCAGATCACAGCTGGAATACTGTGAGCAGCTTTGGTCCCCTTATCAAAGTAAGATTATACTGACATTGAAGGCAGTCCATAGAAACCTATACCAGGTAAGGAGGAACTGTCTTATTAGAAGAGGTTGAGTAGATTAGGTCTATACTTATTAGAATATAGAAAAAGGAGGAGTGACCTCATTAAGACATAAAAGATTCTTAGAGAACCTAACAAGATAGAGTTGGAAAGGTTGTTTCCCTTTTTATGAAAGTTTAGGACAAGAGGGCATAACTTCCGAATAAGAGTTCACACATTTAAAACAAAAATGAGGAGGAATTCCTTCTCTCAAATGGTTGTAAATCTGTGGAATATTTTACGAAGGGCTACTGAGGCTGAATCATTAAGTATACTAAAGGCTGACATAGGCAGATTTTTAATCAGTAAACGAATTAAGAGTTACGGAGAAAGGGCAGGAAAGTGGAGTTGAGACTTATCAGATCCGCCATGATCTCACTGGATGGCAGAGCCAACTCAATGGGCTGAATGGGCCTACTTCTGATCCTACCTTATGAAAACTCCTGCCATTCCGAAGAGATTTGATTTACTACATTGGCATTCTTCTTTGGGGATTTTGGCAATGATGAATGAAGGGTATTGGTTTTCCTCTTTCTTTCAAGTGGGCATCATTGGCAAGGCCAGCATTTGTGATCTATCTCTAATTACCCTGGAACCGAGTGGCTTGCTAGACCATTTCAGAAGGTAGATCAGAGTCAACCACATTGCTGTAGATCTAGAGTCATACATAGGTTTTACAGGTAAGGATCACAAGTTTCCCTTCCTAAACTATATAAGTGAACCATGTGGATTCAACAACAATCCAACAGTTTCATAGTAATGATTACTGAGGCGAACTCCAGACTTATTAATTGAACTGCAAATGTCACCAGCTGCTGTGATGGGGTTTTAAACAGTGTCTCTATAGAATTAAATTGAGCTATGGGCTTCCTAGTCTCGTCAGACTATACTAGGATTCCCCCACACAAAACTGTGAGGAGTGCTGTTGTTTCCAAAGTTCACTTCATATAAAAAGGAGGCGGGGAAATAGAAAGGAATCACAACTGAAGGCGATATGGCAAGGGAACAAGAAGCCAAATGGGTGTAAAATGTAAAGGCTAACGGAGGGTTAATTATTCAATAATTCTTTAAAATGGAAATACTCAAAAGACTTTGTAAGGAACAAAGCCTCATAGTCCATTTATTTGAGATGGGGTCAGTAGAACAGATCTTTTTTCAGTAATTAACATAACAAAGTAAGCATTTGCCCTTAAGCAGCCTCCAGCAATTCTTTACAATGAAAAGTGCTCTGACTCTCAAGGGAATGACTCCAAGCATCGTACTCCTCCAAATAACTAGAATATGGTGTTTAAAGCAGGGTGCTATGCTGCCAGAAGTATTATAATATTGGAGGAGGTGGGAATTTAAATGGCAAGCAAGACAAAAGAAAGTACAGCCTTTGTTAACCTGAAAGGAGATCTGAGCCTTTGGAAACATGATGAATGTCACAGGCATTTTCCTTCAGACCTCAGTATGTAGTACTGAACTGTCAAACACAACATACCTTCTGAAAATTCCATCAACGAAAATAAACATCTGCGAGTGTCAGGAATTTCTACACAATCAAAGCCACTGAGTAAGAAAGGACTTCTTTCTCGCAAGCCTCTGATTTCATGTCACAGACAACCCCCACCCCCCAATTCTGAACACATTTCCATTCCCCACACTCATTCTCTGATTTAAACCTAAAAGCAGGAACTGATTAGGGAGTTAACTCATGTCATAGCTGTATTTTCCAGTATTAATACATAGGAAGAGGAGGAGTTTTAGCATCTTGAGCCTGCTCCACCATTTAATTCAATCATGAGTAATCTGCAACTAAACCCAGATTTTGTTTATGCTTTGTTAACAAAAACCTATCAATCTCAGACTGGATATCAACAGCTTTTCCAGCATCAATTACAATTTGGAGAAGAGGGATCAGATATTCAACGGCATTCTTTTTTTTTGTTTTCATGTCTTCCCCAGTTTTGTCCTACAGGTAGCACTGAAAAGGCTGGCTGTACTTCGGATAGATAAGTCACCTGTGCCAAGCAGCTTATATCTCCTGATTCAGCAGCTATCATATAGTTATCTAAAGAAGGATATCCATGTGTTGAAAGCAATACAGTGAAGTGTCAATAGAATGAAATCTGGAAACTGCAAGAGTTCAAGAAGGTAGCTGTTTACCAGCTTTGCCAAGGCAATTATGGATACACAATAAATGCTGGCCCAGCCAACAATGTCCACCTCCCATGAAAGAATAAGTAAAAGAAACAAAAACCTGAGAAGTGTTCTGAACAAGATATAATGTAACATTCAAATAACTCGATTAGTTGGTTGCCTGGAGATGACAAAACAGATTCAAATTAGGCCAATCAGTTTCAATTATACCCCGAAAAATACCAAACTCCAATCAAGTTTGAATTTAGTATATTGACCACCTTAAAAGCCAAAGTCACAATCCGACACTTGGGGGCTATAAGACTGGGGAAAATTGAACAGTTGGGAGGAGAACTGCCAGGCCACCAGCCTCTGCAGACGACCCAAAGGTACCTTTATCAATCAGTAACCTGTGAAGCAGAAATCCCTAAGAAGAAGAAAAGAAAACAGAGGAAGATACAATGAGAGGATTCGACATCTGGTTGGTTTTGAAAAGTTGAATTTTGGTAAATCTTAAATCGGGGATTTTATCGGACTAGTATCGTAGAAGAGGAAGGTAAAAGAGAAGTTTGAGGAAGGAGATGTAAATAGTTGTTAGTTAATTATTCTTTGTTATACTTTAAGAAATAGTGTGATTAAAGGCAGTCAGCATGGCTTTGTGAGGGGCAGATCATGCCTCACAAATCTTATTGAGTTCTTTGAGGAGGTGTCAAGACAAGTTGACGATGGTCGAGCAGTGGTTGTGGTGTATATGGACTTCAGCAAGGCATTTGATAAGGTTCCCCATGGCAGGCTCATTCATGAAGTAAGGAAGTATGGGATACAGGGAGATTTGGTTATCTGGATTCAGAATTGGCTGGCTGACAGAAGGCAGAGAATGGTTGTAGATGGAAGATATTCTGCCTGGAGGTCAGTGTTGAGTGGGATCCTGCAGGGCTTTGATCTTGGGCCTCTGCTCTGTGTAGTTTATATAAATGACTCGGATGAGGAGGTTGAGGGGTGGGTTAGTAAATTTACAGATGACACTAAGGTTGGAGGTATCGTTGATAGTATAGAGGGCTACTGCAAGCTGCAGCGCAACATAGACAGGATGGAGAGCCGGGCTGAGAAATTGCAGATGGAGTTCAATCTGGATAAATGCGAAATGATGCATTTTGGAAGGTCGAACTCAAATGCTGAATATAGGATTAAAGACAGGATTCTTGGCAGTGTGGAGGAACAGAGGGATCTGGTGTGCGAGCACATAAATCCCTCAAAGTTGCCACCCAAGTGGACAGGGTTGTTAAGAAAGCATATGGTGTTTTGGCTTTCATTAACAGGGGATCGAGTTTAAGAGCCGCGAGGTTTTGCTGCTGCTCTACAAGTCCCTGGTGAGACCACACTTGGAATATTGTGTCCAGTTCTGGTCGCCCTACTATAGGAAAGATAGAGGCTTTGGAGAGGGTGCAAAGAAGGTTTACCAGAGAAGGAGGAAGAGAGGTGACCTGATCGAGGTGTACAAAATAATGAGAGGAATAGATAGAGTCAATAGCCAGAGACTTTTCCCCAGGGCAGGATTGACTGGTACGAGGAGTCATAGTTTGAAGATATTAGGAGGAAGGTATAAAGGAGATGTCAGAGGTAGGTTGTTTACGCAGAGAGTTGTGAATGCATGGAATGCGTTGCCAGTTGTGGTGGTGGAAGCAAAGTCATTGAGGACATTTAAGCGACTGTTGGACATGCACATGGATAGCAGTGAGTTGAGGGGGTGCATAGGTTAAGTTACAATATTTTACATTAGGATTAAGTCTTGGCACAACATCATGGGCCTAAGGGCCTGTTCTTTGCTGTACCTTTCTATGCTCTATGCTCTCAATAAAGTTGTTAACTTTTACTTTAAATAGATCTTGGCCTCTCAAATTTTCACAGATTACTGCACAGGATAAATGTTTTCTGTGTTGCTGGTTTAAATTAAGCAAGAGGGTTTACCCCTTGTTGTAACATATGTGATCACAAGTTTTTGTTTATTCACTCAGGAGATATGGGCATCACTGGCTGGCTAGCATTTATTGCCCATCCTGAGATGCCCTCAAGAAGGTGGTGGTGTGCTGCCTTCTTGAACTACTGCAGTCCACCTGCTGTTGGTCGACCAGTGGTGCCATTAGGAAGGGAATTCCAGTGAAGGAAGAAGGATATATTTCCAAGTCAGGATGGTTAGTGGCTTGGAGGGGAACTTGCAGATAGTGGTGTTTCCATGTATCTGCTGCCCTTAATAAAAAGCGAAAGAACTGCAGATGCTATAAATCAGAGACGAAAATTAAAATTGCTGGAAAAGCTCAGCAGCTTTGGCAGCATCTGTGGAGAGAAATCAGAGTTAATGATTTGTGTCGAGTAACCCTTCCCCAGTTCTAACCCAGTGATGGGTCTGTCCTGCTCGTGGGACAGGACCCATCCAGGGATAGTGATGGTGGTTTCTGGGACATTGCCTGTAAACAATGATTCCGTGCGTTTGATTATATCAAGCTGTTGTTTTACTAGTCTGTCAGACAGCTCTCCCACTTTTGGCAGTAGCCCAGAGATGTTAGTTAAGAGGACACTGCAGCGTCAACAGGGCTGTTTCTGCCATTGTCTTTGCCGGTGCCTAGGTTGATATCAGGTAGCCCATCCAATTTCATTTTGTTCGCAGGACTTTGTAGCGATTGATACAACTGAGTGACTTTTGAGATCATTTCAGAGGTCCACTGAGACTTGATCACACTGCTGTGGGTGTCACATGTAGGCCAGACCAGGTGAAGACAGCAAATGTTCTTCCCTAAAAGGTATTAAGTGAGTCAGATGGGTTTTTCTGACAATCGACTATGGTTTTATGGTCATCAATAGATTTTTAATTCCAGATTTTTTTTTGTTGAATTCAAATTCCACCAGCTGTCACGGCAGGATTTGAATTTGAGTGTCCCAGAACATTGGCTGAGTTTCTGGATTAATAATCTAACAATAATACCTCTAGACCATTGTCTCCCCATTAAACTCCAATGAACTCCCATCAAACTCAACATTCTCATCACATTGATTACATTCAATACAGTTCAAGGAATTAATAAGATAACCATGATGCTCATTTAGTCATGCATGCCTGTTTCAGAAATACCAAGCTAAAAAGTAGCAAAACATTTACAGCACAATTTCACCCAATACATTACATGAAAAATATATTAAATATAAAACAAAATATCACAGAGAATCAATTCAAGAGTCTGGGCTGTAATCTGCCTCTTTATAAACCCTGGATTTTCCCAACTGGTAGATGCGTATTCTGCCTGTTTTAAACTCAGCGTTATATAGGTTGGGTGATAAGTATTTTGTCCCTTTATAAACCCAAATATAACTAAGGCAGGATTTTCAGTGAGATACAAAAGACTGTCAACACTTGTTGAACTTTAAACAATGAGAAATCAGCAGACATGAGGAGAAGCAGATAAAAAACAATGTATCACAAAGATTTAGACACTTACTTAGAAGGATGTAGAAGGTGTGAAACCACAGTTTGTGGGTGAAAGGAAAGCCAAACCATAAAGTGATCAGCCCACATAGGCAGCAAAGCTGTATTGACTCAAGACAAGCTACATCCACTTTGATTTCCTACAGCATCAATAAGCTGCAAAAGACAGCACTGGAACAGCTCATACCCCCAAAAAGGCTGCGTCCTGTCACGAAAGTTAGAAACAAAAGAAACACAGAAAATACGTGCAGGAGTAGGCCATTTGGCCCTGCAAGCCTGCTCCACCATTCAATATGATTACAGCCGATCATCCAACTCAGTCCCCTGTTCCCACTTTTTCCCCCTACACTTGATCATTATAGCCCTTAGAACTATATCTAATTCTTTCGAAATACTTGCAATGTTTTCGCCTCAACAACGTTTTGTGGCAGAGAATTCCGCAGGCTCACCCCTCTCTGAGTAAAGACACTCCTCCTCATCTCAATCCTAAATGGCCCTTAAACTGTGACCCCTGGTTCTGGATCCCTGGTCATTGGGAACATCTTTCCTGCATTTACATTGTCTGGTCCTGTTAGAATCACACAAGTTTCTCTGCGATTTCCCCTTTGTTCTTCTAAACTCCAGCGAATGTAGCCCTAGTCAATCCAGTTTCTTCATATACCAGTCCTGTCATTCCAGGTCAAGGATAAAATCAGATCAGATCCTGTTGAATGGTGGAGCAGGTTCAAAGGGCCAAGTGGCCTACACTTGTTCCTTGTTTGTACATTTGTACTACACGAACATTACCAAACAAAATTTAATACCATAGATATTGGGTAGATGACCAATAGCAGGCTCAAAGAGGTAGATTTTAAGGGTTGTCTTAAATGTGAAAAGCAAGGCACAGAGATTTAGGGAGGAAATTCAAGATTGTAGGGCCTAAGCATTGAAGACATGTCTGCCAATAGTGTAGCAAGTTAAATAAAAGTGGCTCGATAAGTCAGAAGGGGTGCAAAGCAGAGTTGTCTCAGAGGGTTGTTGTGCCCTTTTTTAACTCAATACCTCTATTTATGATATTTCCAGTTCACATCGTAGTTTATTTTTATCCTCCAGTTATAAAGTCCAATATCCAAATGCCTTCTAATCACTCTCTCGATATCTCCAATCACATTCAAAGATCTATGCATTCTCAGGTCCCTCCATCACTGCATAACTGCATCATTAAAACAATATTCCTTCTCCAACTCCTTTCTGCCAAAGTGTAGCATCTTTTTACTTATCGATGCTCAACTGCATTTGCCACTTGACTATGTCCTTTGGAAGTTGGTTCGTATAAGCCTTAGAGGAAAAAGTGAGGACTGCAGATGCTGGAGATCAGAGCTGAAAATGTGTTGCTGGAAAAGCGCAGCAGGTCAGGCAGCATCCAAGAAGGGCTTATGCCCGAAACGCCGATTCTCCTGTTCCTTGGATGCTGCCTGACCTGCTGCGCTTTTCCAGCAACACATTTTCAGTTCGTATAAGCCTTAGCCATTCCACCAAATTTTGGCAGATTTTGGAATTTTATTTTGTATTCCAGTATCCAAGTCGTTTAGATTTATCAAATAAAAAAGGGTCTTACACTTTTGGGGAAAACCACTTCTAATCTGAAAAATAATAAATTTACTACAACTTCCTGTTTTCTGTTCTTCAGCTTTTTTATCTATGCTGATACTGATAGTCAATTTTGCCAACCAGTTTTCTTTATGGTACTTTTTCAAACATTTTAAAATCATACAGACAACATCCAGGGAGAAAGTGAGGATAGCAGATGCTGGAAATCACAGTCGAAGAGTGTGGTGCTGGAAAAGCACAGCCGGTCAGGCAGCATTTGAGGAGAATCAACATTTCGAGCATAAGTTCTTCAGGAATGAGGGGGTGGCCCAAGGACGCTGAGAAATGAATGGGAAGGGGCTGGGGCGGGGGGAGACAGTAGCTGCGGATGCGATATGTAGATGGAGTTGAAGAGAAGGGTGGAGTGGTCAAGGTCAAGAGGGCGGTGCCGAGTTGGAAGGTTGGATCTGGGATAAGGTCAGGGAAGGGGAAATGAGGAAACCGATGAAATCCACATTGATTCCATGTGGTTGGAAGGTCTCAAGGCAGGAGATGAGGCGTGTTTCCTACAGGCAACGGATGGTTAGAGTTTGGCAGTGAAGGAGGCCCGGGACTTGCATGCCCCTGGTGGAGTGGAAAAGGGAGTTGGTTGAGGAAACCGATGAAATCCACATTGATTCCATGTGGTTGGAAGGTCTCAAGGCAGGAGATGAGGCGTGTTTCCTACAGGCAACGGATGGTTAGAGTTTGGCAGTGAAGGAGGCCCGGGACTTGCATGCCCCTGGTGGAGTGGAAAAGGGAGTTGGTGATCGCAGAAGGAGGCAGCCCTGGGTGGGGGAGAGCGGGAGCAGGCAGCCCGGGGGTGGGGGAGAGCAGGAGCAGGAAGCCCGGGGGGTGGGGGAGAGCGGGAGCAGGAAGCCCGTG
>NC_057713.1:827428-838879 GCF_004010195.1 Chiloscyllium plagiosum
ACTTTATCAAAGGCTTTCTGAAAGTCCAGGTACACTACATCCACTAGATCTCCCTTGTCCATCTTCAGAGTTACATCCTCAAAAAATTCCAGAAGGTTAGTCAAGCATGATTTCTCCTTCATAAATCCACACCAACTCTGACCTATCCTGTTACTGCTATCCAGATGTGTCGTAATTTCGCCCTTTATAATTGACTCCAACATTTTTCCCACCACTGAGGTCAGACTAACTGGTCTATAATTCTGTTTTCTCTCTCCATCCTTTCTTAAAAAGTGGGACAACATTAGCCACCCTCCAATCTGCAGGAACTGATCCTGAATCTATAGAACATTGGAAAATGATCACCAATGCATCCACGATTTCTATAGCCACCTCCTTTAATACCCTGGGATGCAGACCATCAGGTCATGGGGACTTATCAGCCTTCAGACCTAACAGTCTCTCCAACATCATTTCCTGCCTAATATAAATTCCCTTCAGTTCAGGTCCTTCAGCCACTATTACATGAGGGAGATTGCTCGTGTCTTCCCCACTATCAACTGCTCTACCAACCTTGGTGTCATTTGCAAATTTGCTCAACATTCCCTTTACATTTTTATGTAGAGTTAGTAAGTTTGCAGATGACACCAAAATTGGAGGTGACGTGGACAGCGAAGAGGGTTACCTCAGGTTACAACAGGATCTTGACCAGATGGGCCAATGGGCTGAGAAGTGGCAGATGGAGTTTAATTCAGATAAATGCGAGGTGCTGCATTTTGGGAAAGCAAATCTTAGCAGGACTTATACACTTAATGGTAAGGTCCTAGGGAATGTTGCTGAACAAAGAGACTTTGGAGTGCAGGTTCATAGCTCCTTGAAAGTGGAGTCGCAGGTAGATAGGATAGTGAAGAAGGCATTTGGTATGCTTTCCTTTATTGGTCAGAGTATTGAGTACAGGAGTTGGGAGGTCATGTTGCAGCTGCACAGTTCAGAACTAGAGGGCATAGGTTTAGTGTGAGAGGGGAAAGATATAAAAGAGACCTAAGGGGCAACTTTTTCATGCAGAGGGTGGTATGTGTATGGAATGAGCTGCCACAGGAAGTGGTGAAGGCCGGTACAATTGCAACTTTTAAAAGGCATCTGGATGGGTATATGAATAGGAAGGGTTTAGAGAGATATGGGCCAGGTGCTGGCAGGTGGGACTAGACTTAGTTGGAATATCTGGTCGGCATGGAAGAGTTGGACCAAGGAGTCTGTTTCCGTGCTGTGCATCACTATGATTCTATTTATGTATATAATAAATAATAAGAGTCCCAATACAGATCTGTGTAGTACACCGCTGAACACTGGCCCCCAGTCACTCTTCTACCACTACTCTTTGTGTCCTCTTACTAAGCCAGTTTCTGATCCATCTTGCCACAATTCCCATGTGGGACCTTGTCAAAAACATCACTAAAATCCATATAAAATACATCAGCTGAACCTTCCCTCGTCCATTCATTTGATCACATTTGCAAAACGTTCAAACAAATTTGTTAGCATGACCTCTCTCTGACAAAGCCATGCTCACTACCCCTAACTAACCTCTGCCTTTCCAAGTCGATATTAGTTCACTTCTTCAGAGTTTTCTCCATTACTTTCCCTATCACGGAATTGAGATTCACTGGTCTGTAATTTCCTTGTTTATCTCTACCACCCCTCTTAAAAAGTGGAAACACATTAGCTATCCTCCAGTCCTTTTACACAAAGGACTGTGTCAGTATCCCTGCAATTCCCTGCCTTACCTCCCGCAGCAGCCTGGGATGTAATTCATCCAGGCCAGGGGAACTGGCCATTTTTAAGCTCAACAGGGCCTTCTATACATCCCCATTTCCCATGTCAAACTGGGCCAGTTCCTCGCAGTCTCTGTTCCTGAATTCTGAACCTACGTTCACTTCCTTTTGCGTGAAGATCGAAGAGAAGTATTTATTTAACATCCTTCCAATATCCTGCGGCTTCACACATAGGCTGCCTCCTTGGTCCCTAATGGGCCCTACTCTTTCCCTGCTTAACTGCTTCCCTTTAATGTAATTTATAAAATATTTATAAAATATGTTAGAATTCTCCCTAATCCTGTTCACAATGTCCTTTTGCAATGCCCCCTTTTTGCTCTTCTAATTGCTTTCTCAAGGTCCCTCCTACATTTCTTGTATTCCTCAAGGGCCACAGCTGAATTGTTCCATCTGGACTTGCTAAAATTTCTTCTCTTCTTCCTCATCCAGTCCTGAATTGTCCTGGATATCCAAGATTCTCTGAACGTATTGCTGCTACATTTCCCCCAAAAGGAAACATGTTGGACCTGCGCTCTCCCCAGCTCATTTTTGAATGCATCCCACCACCACCCCCTCCTCAAGCAAGACACAGCCTTTCAAAAATATTATCTCTCCTTATTGCAGTAATTAGCCCCTTACTTAATAGTGCTACACCACCCTTTTTACACCCTAAAGATCTATATCCCAAATGTTGAGTTGCCAGTCCAGCCCTTCACTCAGCCACGTTGGCAACAATATCATACTTCTGTGTGTCAATCCACACCATTAACCCATCAATCTTACCTATTGCATTCCTAGTATTAAAGACCGTCCAGCCTTGCTTTACTTTCCTGACACTGACCATGGCTGAACTCAGTGTTTAAATGAGTCATTTGGCCAGTTATATCAGTATGGAATGCACTACTTGGAAATGTGGAGGAGCCAGGTTCAATTAAGGCATTCAAGAGGATGTTGGATGATTAGTTGTTCAAGGGTTTGGGGAGAAAGCAAGAGATTGGCACAAATTGACTGATGTAGGTAAAAACAAGGACTGCAGATGCTGGAAACCAGGGTCTAGATTAGAGTGGTGCTGGAAAAGCACAGCAAGTCAGGCAGCATCCGAAGAGCAGGGAAATCGACATTTCAGGCAAAAGCCCTTCATAACAATGCTCATATAATCAGCCGGTGCAGTCTTCTTTAATTCTGTAGCAAAGGATGTGGCACAGGGATCAGTGTTGCGACATCAACAGTTTCTAATTTATATAAACTACTTTGATGAAGGGTCAAATTTCATGATGTCACAGGATGGCTCAGCAAGTAAGTTGCAAAGAGAACACATGAATTCTTAAAAAAAGTTAAGTGAGTGGGCAAAAAATATAGCAAATGAATTTTAATGTGGGAAAATATAAAATTTCCATTTTGTCAGGAGGAATGAAAAAGAAGTTGAAACTTTATTGCTGGAACAGCACAGCAGGTCAGGCAGCATCCAGGGAACAGGAGGTTCGACGTTTCGGGCACAGGCCCTTCTTCAGGAATGAGCAGAGAGTGTTCAGCAGGAGAAGATAAAAGGTAGGGAGGAGGGACTTGGAGGAGGGGCGTTGGAAATGTCGACCTATCACCCTCACCTTGACCTCTTTCCACCTATCACATTTCCAACGCCCCTCCTCCAAGTCCCTCCTCCCTACCTTTTATCTTCTCCTGCTGAACACTCTCTGCTCATTCCTGAAGAAGGGCCTGTGCCCGAAACGTTGAACCTCCTGTTCCCTGGATGCTGCCTGACCTGCTGTGCTGTTCCAGCAATAAAGTTTCAACTTTGATCTCCAGCATCTGCAGACCTCACTTTCTCCCGGAATGAAAAAGAAGCCTATTATCCAAATAATGAGAGTGTGCAGTTCTCTGATATGCAGAGAGATCTGGGTGTCCGACAGCATGAATCACAGAAATTTAGTGTGCATGTATGGCAAGTAATTAGGAAGGCTAACAGAATGTTATCATTTATCATGAGGGGAATTAAATATAAAAATAAGGGAGGTCATGATTCAGTTATAACAGATCACTGGAGTAATGTGCATACCTTTGGTCTCCCTTATTTCATTAGAAGCAGTTCAAAGAAGGTTTACTAGACTGATGCCTGGAATGGGTTGATCAGGAAAAGCTTCTATTCTCTGGAATTTAGAAGAACACGAGGCTTCTTGATTGAAAGATATAAAATCCTGAAGGGTCTTGACAAAGGTCGCTTCCTCTTATGGGAAAGCCTAGAACTGGGGTCAATATTTAAAAATCAGAGGGTGCTCATTTAAAACACAGAGTGGTGACATGTTTCTCTCTCTCAGGATTGAGTGTCTTTGGAGCTCCCTTTCTGAAAGGTGCTGGAAGCAGAGTTTTTGAATATTTTTATAGCAGAAGGAGGTGGACAGTTATCAGGATTTGTGGTTGCAATTAGACCAGCTAAGATCTAATTGAATGGCAGAGCAGGCTCGAGGGGCTGAATGGCCAAGTAAATCTCTTGATTTGTATGTTGGAAGCTCAAGTGGAGCATAAACAGCAGCATGGACTGGTTGGGCCAAATGCTCGGTTTCTGTGCTACATATCTATGTAATCCAATGTAATAATTTGAGACTCTGATCCATATATTCTGTAAGCAGCTCAGCCCAGCTGCTTTAAAACCAGTTTGCCTTGTATCAGCATATTCATGAGTGAATATGTTATTACAGATGAACACTTGATGGACACAGACGAGACAGAAGAGATGGAGGAACGCAACTGAAGTAATAGAAAAACACTGTACGCGAAATCCAACTGACGTCAATTCAGACAACTGTGTCTTGCCCAGTGTTCCCTTAAACTCATGCCCAAATTAGGCAAGCAGCTCCTGTTCAATTCAGTTGTGTGCAGTACCGTGAGCCAGTCCTTGGTTCAGTTCAAACATTTGACCAAATCAACAGTAAAAACATATTATTACTATCCAAAGCAGCTATCTTCAAACATCACATTCGGAAAACTACTAGAATATTCTCTTTCTGATCACATTGCCACTTCTTCCTTTTTAAATGTCCTCATAAACTCAATCTCTCCATTCCCTCCTTTCAATTACCCTCATACCCTATTTATGAATACCCTCAGAAGTAAACTTTCCATCCTACGACCAGTTCTCTGTGCTCCAAAATGGCTTCCCTTCACTATTGGTCCAGCAGATTCGAGGCATTCTCTTCACTCACCACCAGATTTTCTTTTATTTATTCAGAGCGTGTGCATTCTTGGAAACGCTAACAATTGTTCCACCCCTAACCACCCTCATTAGTGGGCTTGCTTAGCCACTTCAGAAGGTAAACCCATTTTGTGGTACTGAAGTCATAGTAGGTCCTACTGTAAGGATGGAAAATTTTGTTTCCTACAGACACAGTGAAGTAGATAGGGATTCACCAACAGTCCAGTACTCTCATGGTCACCATTATGAGGACTAAGTTTTTCTTCATTAGGTACCCTCACACGGCTTGACCCCATCTCCAAGACCATACACAACCTCATCACCTCAGGAGATCTCCCACCCACAGCTTCCAATCTCATAGTCCGGGAACCCCGCACTGCCCGATTCTACCTCCTTCCCAAGATCCACAAGCCTGACCACCCTGGCCAACCCATTGTCTCAGCCTGCTCCTGCCCCACTGAACTCATCTCCACCTGCCTCAATACTGTCCTATCCCCCCCCCGCCAGTCCATGAACTCCCCACATACATTTGAGATACCATCCACGTCCTCCACCTCCTCCAAGACTTCCCGGTTTCCCCGGCCCCCACGTCTCATCTTCACCATAGACATCCAATCCCTCTTACACCTCCATTTGCCATGACCAGGGCCTCCAAGCCCTCCGTTTCTTCCTCTCCCGACGTCCCCACCAGCACCCTTCCACTGACACTCTCATTCGTTTGGCTAAACTCGTCCTCACCCTTAACAATTTCTCCTTCGAATCCTCCCACTTCCTCCACACCAAAGGGGTAGTCGTGGGCGCCCGTATGGGCCCCAGCTATGCCTGTCTCTTTGTCGGCTACATAGAATAGTCCATCTTCCGTAGTTACATCAGCACCACTCCCCACCTCTTCCTCTACTACATTAATTACTGCATCGGAGCCATCTCATGCTCCCAGGAGGAGGTTGAGCAGATCATTAACTTCACCAACACATTCCACCCTGACCTTAAATTCACCTGGACCATCTCTGACAACTCCCTCCCCTTCCTGGACCTGTCCACCTCCATCAATGACAACGGACTTGACACTGACATTTTTTACAAACCCACCGACTCCCACAGCCACCTGGATTACACCACCTCCCACCCTACCTCCTGCAAAAATGCTATCCCGTATTCCCAATTCCTCCGCCTCTGCCATAACTGCTCAAGGAGGGACCAGTTCCACCACAGAACACACCAGATGGCCTCCTCCTTTAGAGACCGCAATTTCCCTTCCCACGTGGTTGAAGATGCCCTCCAATGCATCTCTTCCACATCCCGCCCCTCCGCCCTCAAACCCCACCCCTCCAACCATAACAAGGAAAGAACCCCCCCTGGTGCTCACCTTCCACCCTACCAACCTTCGCATAAACTGTATCATCCGCCGACATTTCCATCACCTCCAAACGGACCCCACCACCAGGGATATATATTTCCCTCCCCATCCCTTTCCACTTTCCGCAAAGACTGTTCCCTCCGTGACTACCTGGTCAGGTCCACGCCCCCCCAACAATCCACCCTCCCGTCCTAGCACCTTCCCCTGCCACCGCAGGAATTGCAAAACCTGCACCCATACCTCCCCCCTCACCTCCATCCAAGGAGGTGAGGGGGGAGGCTCCCCAAAGGAGCCTTCCACATCCATCAAAGTTTTGCCTGCACATCCACCAATGTCATTTACTGTATCTGTTGATCCTGATGCGCTCTCCTCTACATTGGGGAGACTGAATGCCTTCTCGCATAGCACTTCAGGGAACATCTCTGGGACACCCGCACCAATCAGCCCCACCGTCCTGTGGCCCAACATTTTAACTCCCCTTCCCACTCTGCCGAGGACATGCAGGTCCTGGGCCTCCTCCATTGCCGCTCCCTCACCACCCGACGCCGGGGGAAAAAGGCCTCATCTTCCGCCTCGGAACATTTCAACCCCAGGGCATCAATGTGGACTTCACCAGTTTCCTCATTTCCCCTCACCCCACCTTACCCCAGTTCCAACCTTCCAGCTCAGCAACATGTTCATGGACTCCATCCACCTACTGTACTCTTGGCTACCTTCTCCCCAGACCCACCTCCCTCCCATTTATCTCTCCACCCTCGAGGTTCCCAGCCTCATTCCTGATGAAGGGCTTTTGCTCGAAACATCAATTCTCCTCTGCTGTCCTTTTCCAGCACTACTTTAATCTAGACTACATGTCTCAAGATCCATAGCAACGTGGTTGACTCTTAATTGCCATATGCCCGAAACGTCTAATCTCCTGTTCCCTGGATGCTGCCTGACCTGCTGCGCTTTTCCAGCAACACATTTTCAGCTCTGATCTCCAGCATCTGCAGACCTCACTTTCTCCTCATCTGAAATTACCTAACAACTCAGTTATATCAAATCATTAAAAAGTAAATAGATGCAGCACCAGGCATTGAATAAAGCACTGAAAATGATAATGACTCACACACAGCCTTATTGACACTGCAAAGATCCTTAGATTTACCTTCCAAAGCATGACCATTTCCATCTCGAAGGACAAGGGCAGCACAGACATGAGAACATCATCGCACGTTTCCCTTCAAGACACTTAACATCCTGACCTGCAAATGCATAGTCATTCCTTCACTGTTACTCGGTAAAATCCTGGGATGTGGGCAGTATAGGTCTGTCTACAGCTGTACAAGGCAGCAACACACCACCTTCTCAAGGATAACTAAGAGGAGGAAATCAATGCTGGCCAGCCAGGAACTCCCACATTCTATGTGGGAATTTAAAAAAAGCCCTCCTTGCTGACAGGAGAGCTGTTCTACATACAATTCATGCAACTGCATAATGCAGTCATACTCACTGAATCATATCTTAAATAATGCCCGAGACATCATCAAAAAAACCTTGGGTATATCCTACCTTAGCAACAGGACAGACCCAGGAGAGGTGGTGGTATGGTGATCTTCGATCAGGAGGGATTTGTCCGGAGTTCTCAATTTTGACTCTGGACCCATGAAGTCTTTTGGCATCAGTTCAAAGGAGAGAAGAAAAACACCTACTGATTACCATCTATCTCAACTGATGAATCAGTTCTCACCAAATTGAACACCATTTAGAGGACATAAAAAGTTGCAAGGGTGGAGAATGTATTCTGGGTTCAGGATCTCAATATCCACCATCAAGACTGGCTTAGACTATTGGCTAAGCTGGTCAAGTCCTAAAGGACATAGCTGCAAATCTAGGTTGGTAGCAGACTGTGAGAAAACCAACAAGAGGGAATCACATAGCTTAAATTGAGGATACCCTCCATCAAGCTGTGTGGAACCAGCACCATGCTGAAAAGGTTAGTTTAGGAACTGATCCAGCAACTCAAAACTGGGCAAGTTCTGGACTATCAGCAGAACCGTAATCAATCACGACCTGTAATCTCATGACTCAGTATACCATACACTCATAACTGTTACAATCACCCAGGAAATAATCGTGGTTTAACAAAAAATGCTAGCCAGCATGACAGAAACAGCACCAGGCACACCCAAAAATTAGGTGTCAACCAAGAGAAACTGCAAAACATCATTAATTGCATCCCAAACAGTGGAAGCAGCATGCAACAGTAAAATCGAAACACAATCAGTGGATGCGATCTAGCTTCTGCAGTTGTGCCACATTCAGTTACCATGGTGTTGGGTAATTAAATACTTCACTGGAGGAGGCTGCACCATGAATATCCCATTCTCAACAATGGGGAACCAAACACATCAGTACAAAAAAAACAAGGCTGAAGTATAGTCAAGCATCCTCAGTCAGAAATATTGACTGGATGATCCAGCTCCGCATTCTCCTGCAGACTCCAGCGTCACACAGGTCAGCCTTCAGCCAGTTCCATTCACTCCAACTGATATCGAGTAACACCTACTGGATACTGCAAAGGCTATGGGCTTGGAATATATTCCAGGAATAGTGTTACAATAACTTTATATTTGATCATGGTTCACAAGTTAAGGATGCCAAGATTTCTTTTTAGAAAAAGGGCAAAGGACAGTGAACAGTATTGTAAACAAGAAATTCCTAAAAGTCACATGTTTTGTGATAACTACCTATTTACTGTAGAGCTCCTGCCTGGGTTTATGGCTAAATCCTAGTTGCTAGACCTCCTCTATCAATATCAAGTATAACCATAAGGAAGTCTTATGTCACAAACTGAGTCATACAGCATAGAAACAGGCCCTTTAGCCCATCAAGTCAATGCCAACCAACAAACACCAGACTACACTAATTCCAATTACCTGTACTTGGTCAATAGCCATCTACGCTCTGGTATTTTAAGTGCTCATCCAGACGTTTCTTAAATTCAGTGTATCTACCACCCTCTGTGTGAAAAATGTTTTTCTCAGACTTTCTCTAAACCATTTGCTCCTCACCTTAAACCAATACCCTCTAGGTCTTAGACACATCATGCGGAAATGATTCTCACGATCTACACTGTCAATGCCTCTCATAATTTTGTGTACCTCAATCAGATCCTTCCTCAGCCTCCTGTGCTCTAAGAAAAAACAGTCTCTATCCTCTTATAACGGAGACTTTCCATCTCAGGCAATATCCTTGTGAGTCTCCTCTACACCCTCTCCAATGAAATCCTCCCAATAATATGTTGAGCAGAACTGCACATAATATTCCACCTGTGGCCTAACCAATGTTTTATCAAGTAAGACTTTCTCACTCCTATATGAACCAACAATGAAGGCAAGCATGCCCTATGCCTTCTTCATCACCCTGTCAACCTGTGCTGACACCTTCAGGAATCTATGGACATGTAACCAAGGTGCCTTTGTTCCTCAGTACTCCTTACCATTCACTATGTAAATCGCTCCCTTATTAGATCTCCCAAAATGCATCACCTCGCACCCATCAGAATTAAATTCCATTTGCCATTGCTCTGTCCAAATTACCAACTGATCAATCACAGACTGTAGCCTGAGACCATGCTCTGCACTAACATCACCTCCAATGTTTGTGTCACCTGCAAACTTATTAATTATACCTTCTACATCACATCCAATTGATTATTATATATAACAAACAACAAAGTTCCCAGTGGTGATTGCTGTCACAGGTTTCTAATCACAGAAGCATCGTTCCACCCTTGCCTCGTATATGGAAGCCAATTTCAGATCCAGTTTGCCAACTTGCCTTGACAACATCAGCTTGTTTGGACAAGCCTTCCATGTGGGACCTTGTCAGAGGCCTTACTGAAGTCCATGCAAGTCATATCACTGCACTAACCTCATCAATATATTTAGTCACCTTTTCAAAAAACTCCATTAAACAGACAGGATCTCCTTCTAACATATCCATGCTAACTAGTGTTGATTAATCCTGTTCCAATAATTTTCTGACCAGACATCAAACTAACTGTCAGATGGGCTAGTCAGATTACCTAGACTATCCTTGCTGCCCTTCTTGAACAAACGCACCACACTAGCTATCCTCCCGTCATCTGGCAATCAAAGTATTAAATATCTCTGTCAGGACCCTAGCAATCTCCCTCCTTGCCTGCCGTAGCAGCCTAGAATACATCTCATCAGGTCCTGGGGAGTTATGCATCTTTATGCCCCATTAAAACATCTAATCCCTCTCACTTACTAATCTTAACATGTTCCTAAGAACCTCATCATTCCAAATGAAGTCCCCAGCTATAATTTCTTTCTCCTTTGTGTATACAGATGAGAAGTATTCAGTGAAGACCTCACCTATGTCCATTATCTCCATGCACAGTTTTTCCCTATAGTCTCTATCTATAAAAAGCCTCAAGGGTTTCCCTGATCCGATCTGCCAAGAATATTCTGTGGCCTTCCTTTGCCCTCCTAATGTTTTTTTAACATCCTCCTATACTCTCTATACTTTTGAAAGGATTCCTGTTTTAATGTGTTGTACCTGACATGTTTTCTTCTTTTCCTTCATCAAACTCTCGACATTGAGGGTTCCTTAGACTTCCCTTCACTCTTGGAGGAAGATGCCGGCCCTGTATTCTCACGATACTACTTTTGAAAGACTCCCACTTTCTAAACAAAAGTAGAAATTGCTGGAAAATGTCAGCAGGTTTGGCAGCATCGATGGAGAGAAAGCAGAATTAAGATTTCGGACCAGTAGACATTCTTCAGAACTAGCTTAGAAAAGTGCTCGTTTTATCTGATTCACCTCCAACACACTGCATCCAACTGGACACCCCGCGCTGGCCTATTACCTGCCCTCGACCTGTTCATTTCCAACTGCCGCGGGGACATTAACCGCCTCAACCTGTCTACCCCCCTCCCCCACTCCAACCTCTCACCCTCACAACGCACAGCCCTCCAATCCCAACCTCATCCTCAAGCCAGCGGATAAAGGGGGCGCAGTGGTAGTCTGGCGCACTGACCACTACACCGCTGAAGCCAAACGCCAACTCGAGGACACCTCTTCCTACTGCCCCCTCGACCATGACCCCA
>NC_057713.1:840976-844609 GCF_004010195.1 Chiloscyllium plagiosum
TCATCGTCATCCTCTCCCCTAATCACCCATTGTACTCTATGCTACTTTCTCCCCACCCCCACCCTCCTCTGGCTTATCTCTCCATGCTTCAGGCTCACTGCCTTTATTCCTGATGAAGGGCTTTTGCCCGAAACGTCGATTTCGCTGCTCCTTGGATGCTGCCTGAACTGCTGTGCTCTTCCAGCACCACTAATCCAGAATCTGGTTCATTGTTTTTACCTCATTTGGAAGAAAACGAGTTTAAAACAAAACGAGTTTGAGGAAAGCCTACTAAGAGAACAAGGTGCCCAGCTGATTGCTCCCATTTTTGAAAAACTCTTGCTGAGTTCAGGATAGAACCTTATTTGTTTTTTTGAAAGTGTGTTTGGTGGAACATCTTAATATTGCATTTTCCAAGCAAGTTGTATCTGTAAGACTTCAAGTGTGATTACTGACTTGACCACACGAGTCATGACACCAGAGCAACAGACTCAAAAACATTCTATGCTTAATCCTTTTTTCTTCAAGAATAACCCCTTGGTCTAAGTATTTTTTTCAGAAAGCCAAACTTTGCAGAGAAATCTGTTGTTTTATTTTCTTCTTTCCTAAAATGTATTGGTGTGTATTTTGAGAAAATTTAGAGCCAAGTATTTATACCTATATGTTACTGGCAGTGTCCATTACCCAATTGTGGCATCTTCATTGAACACAATTTGTTTTGATAATAATTGTGTTTATTAAGAAACATGGTTGATAGCCTTTGTTGCTTAAAACCTCATTTCGACAAAGGTATTCAATGTTTATCTTGGTAACTGGGAAAATTATTATTTTATGCTGTGATCTTTGGAATAGTGGGTCTAGAGTGACACAGCACTCTTGACACTTCCTACAAATGTGTAGAGCTTTCCTATATCAAACCTGGAATGACAGCATCAATAAGAGGTTAACATGGGAACAGGGCAAGAGAATGAGAATGGGCAACTCAAGTTGAAGAGCGAGAATTACTGAATGGCGTGTTCTAGCTTGAATTTTAATATTCTATTAAAATTAGCAAGGATTCCAAAACTGACCTCAAAAGGTATAACAAGGAATGTTTTTCTGGGGTAAAAATTGCCCAGTGACAATAATTATCTAATACTATAGGACAAATATATGCAGCAACAATAGCAGAACAATCACCTGCAGCTGTGTAATTACCATAAGCAGTCTTCCAACTAACGCCAAGTAGTACAAAACACTAACTCTACTATTCCTAAATAGCCTGAATTCCACCAATCAGGCATACAATTGTTTCACATGCTTTCCATGAAATTTAGACTATTTGTAACAAATGGTCACACTAAAAACTAGCCATAGAGACACCTCAGAATTCAGCAGATAATCTGAAGCTTGAAATGCCCCAATATCTCATCCACTGGCGATTCTTCACATCAGCATGGATGATGATTGTTCGCAGTTCATGAGAGGCATTAAACTCCACTCCTAATCTTGTCTTCACCCAACAACCTCTGACTTTCTACCAGAGTTCACCAAATGGGAGGTAGGTTTGAAAGAAAAATAGCTAACATTTGCTTACAATAGCCCAGAGTTTTTGAAGGTAATTATAGCATGAAAACATCACCCCAACCCTGTCCCAACTAAGATCAGCTGACTTAACATGGTAAATGTTTTGCCCCTCCCTGAACAGTTTGATAAATTATTTTTTCTCATAAAATGGTACTCTTTTCCCAAACAATAGTCTTCGTCATCACCTGAAACAACATAGGAAACATTCCAAATTCTTCTTCTTCATTTGCAGGACGTGGGTGTTTTTGGCAAGAGTGGCATTTATCAGGCACTAAGCCAATATATTTCCCAACTTGTTTTGCTCATTAACAGAGTTTTGTAAGTAATCTGCCAACTTTCATTGTCCATGCTCACACATTAATAATCAGCAAATGATTGAGGAACCACAGAACTGTGAGAACCGCAGAATCACCTGTGCAACTAAGCCCCAAATATGAGTCAACAGTTCAGAGGGCGGAATACGTCAAGAGGAGAAACTGGGAAACTGTGTTAAAACAATGCTTCAGGAGCATAATCAAGGAAAGAAAATAAGAATTAAATTTAATCTCCCTTCAATAGTTTCTTAAAACGTTCACTCTTTCCCATAAGTTCCTTTCACTGACCATGGACAAGAGACTCTGTTTTTATTTGTCTGCACCTTCGTCTCCTACACTGAAGCCTTTTACATAACCTAATTTGCCATCTATTAAATGTTAAACAGCACAGTGACTAATAAAACAGATAATTTTATGCAACTTGATAGTTAATAAAGACTTTCTTCATTATTGCACTATTTCATAGCTATAAGATGTCACCTGTGAGCAGAAGTGAACAGCCATTAGACAACTCAAATATATAGGCCTCCTAAATTGCAGATGGATGTACAAAGACAAAGTATTTAGTGCAGCTCTTTCAGCCAGTGCCTCTCTTCATTTCCCGATGGAACATTTTTAAAAACTATATACATTAAACAGTGAAAGCACAGCGAGTGAACTGCCAAAATAAAAGATGATAAGATAAAGGAATTCCATTGCAGATCTCATTCTTTTTTTAAAAAAAGGATTCCGGGGACCCATGTCAAGACAGAGATGAGGAGGATTTTCTTCTCTGAGGGTACTGAATCTGTGGAAGTCTTTATCGCAGAGGGCTGTCAAGACTGGGTTGTTAAGTATATCCAAGTCTGAGATACTCAGCTTTTTAATCAATAAGGGAGGGAATCAAAAGATATGGGAAAAGGCAGAGAAACAGAGATGTGGATGGCAGAGCTGACTCAAGAGGCCAAATGGCCTAATCCTGCTCCTACATCTTGTGGACACAGGTAGTTATCCAAATAAAATCAAGAAAAGCACTTTCAGTTAGGATGGCAATGGATAAAGAGTACTGCAATTTTCTGGCACTGTCTTCACCTTTCAGCTTCACTCTACAATGAGATTTTAATGTTAGTTTTTTGGTAACCTAGCAATGATACATCAAATCATAATGATAACAGTGGTGACACTGGATGCTCAGCTATCTACCTAATGAAGGGACCCTCCTTATCTCCATGGTTCAGTTGCACAACTCCTAAACGATCTGTTCTTCATTGTAAAGTCAAAAGTGCCAACGCTTGCTGATGATTTCACAATGTTCAACATAATTTGCAACTGCCCAACAGAAGCAGTTCATGTCTCGACAAAGCAAGAACGGGATGACAACAGGTTTAGGCTGAGAAGAGACAAATAACATCATGCCACACAAATCCCAGACAACAAGCATCTCCAACAAGAGAAAATCTAACCATTGTCCCCTCACCATCAACGGCATTATAGAGTCATAGAGATGTACAGCATGGAAACAGACCCTTCAGTCCAACCAGTCCATGCCGACCAAATATCCCAACCCAATCTAGTCCCACCTGCCAGCACCCGGCCTATATCGCTCCAAAACCCTTTCCATTCATATACCCATCCAAATGCCTCTTAAATGCTGCAATTGTACCAGCCTCCACTACATCCTCTGGCAGCTCATTCCGTAGCATACCACCCTCTGCGTGATAAAGTTGCCCCTTAGGTCTCTTTTATTTCTTTCCCCTCTCACCCTAAACCTATGCCCTCTAGTTCTGGACTCCCC
>NC_057713.1:847459-872809 GCF_004010195.1 Chiloscyllium plagiosum
CCACCTTACTAGTTTAAATCCTCCCATGCAGTTCTAGCAAATTTCCCTGCTAGTATATTAGTCCCTTTCCAATTTAGGTGCAATCTGTTCTTCTTGTACAGGTCACTTCTACCCCAAAAGAGATTCCAATGATCCAAAAAATGTTAATCCTTCTCCCATACACCAGCTCCTCAGCCATGTATTCATCTGCTCTATCCTCCTATTCCTGCCTTCACTAGCTCGTAGCACTGGGAGTAATCCAGATATTACTACCCTTGAGGACCTCTTTTTTAAATTTCTGCCTAACTCTCTGTAATCTCCCTTCAGAATCTCAACCTTTTCCCTTCCTATATCGTTGTTTCCAATGTGGACAATGACCTCTTGCTGGCTCCTCTCCCCCATGAGAACATTCTGTACCCTCTCTGAGACATCCTTGATCCTGGCACCATGGAAACAACACACAATTCTGCTTTTTCTCTGCTGGCCACAGAAACGTCTGTCTGTACCTCAGGCTACAGAATCCCCTAACACAATTGATCTCTTGTAAGCCAATGTACCCCTCGTTGCATTAGAGCCAGTCTCAATACCAGAAACTTGGCTGTTCGTGTTAAGCACCCCTGAGAACTCATCATCCCCTACATTTTCCAAAACAGCATACCTGTTTTGAAATGGATATATCCACAAAAGACTTCTGCCCTAGGTGCCTACCTCTCTTACCCTTCCTGGAGTTAACCCATCCATGTGACTGTATCTGAGACTTTGCCCCCTTCCTATAACTGCCATCCATCACATACTGTTGCTGTTGCAAATTCCTCATCGCTTCTATCTGTCTCTCCAACCGATCCACTCAATCTGATAAGATTCGCATCCAACAGCGTTTATGGCAGATATAATCCGCAGTAACCCTTAAACTCCCACATCTGACAAGAAGTACATATTACTGCAAAGGCCATTTTTCCTCCTTCACAATCTACAGACCCAGAAAATAACACCGTCTTATTCCTCTACAAAATACTGCACCAGGTTAAATTATTAGCTGTGGCTTATATTTTAAGTTTAATCAAGATACTTATTTCCAAAAACATATAATCAAGAAAGAACCCACTGTACTCACTAATACAGCCCCTCTCTTGGACAGACTTAAAACAACAATTAACTTACCTGATTCTGTGTTGTGAACTTCACCCAAACCAGTTCTTCCAAGATTAGTTGTGAATAGAAACCGAACTTGATTAGCACATAAATAGTGTGGCTACAACAGCAGGTGAAAGATAAGGAATCCTGCAACTAGAAACCTATCTCCTAACTCCCCAAAGCCTGTCCACCATATAAAGGCACAAGTCAGGAGTGTGATGGAATATCTTCCACTTACCTGGATGGGTGCAGCTCCAACAACACTGAAGAAACTTGATGCCACCCAGGATAAAGCACCTTGAAAATTCACTCTATTCACCACCGATGCATAGTGACAGGAGTGTACTATTGACAAGATGCAGTGCACTAAGGCTCCTGAGAAAACAATAAAACTTCCAAACCCGAGACCTCTATTACCTAGAAGAACAAGAGCATCAGATACAAGAGTGCACTATCATCTGTAAGTTTCCCTGCAAGTTACATATCATCCTGAATTGAAACTACATCACAGTTCCTTTACTAGGTTAAAAATCTAGAATTTCCTAACAGCATGCTGGATGCCCTTCTACTACAAGGCGATCCAAGATGGCAGCTCACCACCATCTTGTCCAGGCCAATTATGGCTAAGCAGTAAATGCTAAGCCTTACCAAACACACCCACAACCCTTCTATAAATTTAAAAATAAGCTGCTCAAATCGTATTTGTGAAGGTTTAACTGCAGTGGCTCAGGTATCATGGCTTTGACCACTGGCAGAGCATTTAACAAGGATGACTGTAAAGTTGAACACTTTCCATTTTTTTTAATTCTTCTGACTTTATATTCTACATTTTGGTTTATTTTTCTGTGTTTTAAAATGGTCCTGGAGAGTGATAACACTGCACAACACTTTTCACTGTATTTTGTAATAAATAAAGAAATAATTTATTGAGGATAATTTTAAGAATGTGAATGGGAGTGGGGAGGTATTTAATGTTTTTGCTTGCTTAAAAATGGACAAATCCCCAGGCCTGGATGAGTTGTATCTCAGGCTATTGTGAGAGACAAGGGAGAAAACTGCAGGGAATCTCACCCAAAATTTTAATTCCTCTCCAGCCACAGAAAAGATACCAGAGGACTGGAGGGTAGCTAATGTTATTCTACTTTTCAAGAAGAGTGGTAGAGATAAACCAGGGAATTATAGACCAGAGAGTCTCACAACAGTGGTATGAAATTACTGGAGAAAATTCAGAAGGACAGAATTAATCTCCATTTGGAGAGGCAAGTTTGATCAGGAACAGTTAATACAGCTTTGTCAGCCATATTTGAGGAAAATATTTTTCACCTAGAGGGTGGTGGAAAATTGGAATGCACCACCTGGCAAGGTGGTTGAGGCAAAAAACCTCACAACCTTCAAACAATACTTGGATGAGCACTTGAAATGTCACAACATTCAAGACTTTGGGCAAAGTGCTGGAAAGTGGGATTAGTGCAGATTTTGTGGATGCAGACTCAATGGGTCAAAGGGTCTCTCTGTGCTATATTTGATCTGCTGTGATGTACTTACTGTGAATGTCACCACAGTTCTGCATTCACCTGTCACTGATGGTAGGTGCGATGATGTCATTAATATGCATTACAGCAATGCATTATACAGGGTGAAGTAATATTAAACTATCTGTATTTTACCTTTTAAAGCTCGAGAGAGGTTACAAAGCTGTAAGACAAATTAAGACTTGACAGCTAAACAAAAATTTTACACTTAAGAAGTCTTTTTCACTGATCCCTGCTACAACTTCCATTGTCCACTAAACTATGCTCTAAGTACCTGACATGGTACTGAACCATCCAGATCAAAATTTTGCAGGTTCAAGCTCCATACTGCATGAGGTCTGCTGTTCGCAGCCAACATGATAGCAGATTGTGACAAGCAACCTCAGTACTGGTATAAAAGAATAATTAAAAAATGGGCAAGTTTGGTACTGCTAATGCCAATGGAGGTATGAATGACCCCATCATAAATGGACTACCCGGCTAGGACTCAATGTCAGAAATGATACACGGAAATGCTTACTTGAGTAAAATGCCAAAAGGACATGTAATAGCCAAATAAGATCCATACTGTCAGATCGAGAGTTAAACTAGTAAAATGGATTAAAGTGCAAACATCTAGGAAATTAACATTTGCAGCAAAGGACACAAAGAACACAAAGAACAGAAGGTTTGCTGAAGACAACACTGCTTCAAGAAAATCTTTCGGCATCAAATTCACATGAAATATCTTAGCTTTCTTACAGCCAGTTATTTGACATGTGCAAACTCAGAATTACGCTTCAACAGTGGCCATCTAAGTAGGGCTTGGCTCCGCAGACACATTCCCATTTCAGGATCAGAAGAACATGGATTGGAATATGAAACCAGAGAATTGAGCCAGTTGTGCAGGTTGATAATACAATGCAAGTACTGAAGGAGTGTTCTGAGCTCAGATGAGATATTAAACTTAAGTCCTGTCTGTATTTTCATGAGAACATGAAAAATCCCATTATACTTCTTTCAAGAGCAGGCAAGACCAAATTTTCTCTTTAATCAGCATCACAGAGAGATCACCTTGTCCATATCCCAAACACCTGATTGAGAGAGTTTACTGTATACAACCAGGCTGTTATATTTGGCCACGTTTCAGACGCACTTCAAAAGCACTTATATTACTTGTTATGATTTAGGATTCCCAAGTAAATCCCTAACAATGACTGAAACTAATACTGGAGAAACTCAATCTGTTGAACAATCTTCCAGCAACATCTTTGATAAATATTTCTTGCAGGGCACAGACCCTAGAGATTGTGTCATTGTTCAAAACTGCAAAATATTTTACTAATTGGCCCTAAAGCATTCCTACTACTTTTACGTTTTCTAAAATCAGTTTAAAATGGTCTGACTATAACAAATATTTGGACATTGAACACAAAAACTTACTATCAATTTCTACCATATTATATTTTTAAATAGCTGCCTTCAGTTTTATTAAATCCTGACATTTTGATTCATCATAAATAATCAGTGTAATAATCCTGTTCTCATGAATTCTTTATCTGCTCAAGATTGCAGGGGGAAATGGGGACGTAACTGTAATGGTACTCCAATAGTAATTCAAAAACCCAGGCTAATCGTTTGGAAACATGGGTTCAAATCCCATCACAGTGGAACTTGAATTCAATTTATATATCTAAACATAAATTTAGAGTTGGAATTTATATCTTTCTTGACAGTAAAAATTGAAAGACATTGAACTATTTGGACTAATTGAAAATCTTTTAACCAATAGTCTGAAGGAACCCTTGTAGTTTCTTGGAAATTAAGTCAACACTTTGATGCATGCTGTGATCTATCCACCTGCTGATTACAGAATGTTAAAGGACATTAGAAAATAGCCAAACAACCCTTTCAGGGAGATATGAGGTAGCCATAGATGAGATAATTGTTGGATGCGTTGGCTTTGAAAGAGAAAATGGAGATCCTGCGCTGATGGCTTCCTAGCACGCCTTCTGGATTTGATTTTTGTTTCACAAACCTATGGACAAAAGAAAGAAAAGCTCCAAAGTTGCAGTCAAATTACAAGTCTCCCTCTCTCTCTCTCTCTGTCCTTCCAATGGTTGAATATGTGGAAACCTAATAATGTTTCTGCACCTCCTCTGTATTCTGAATATCTTGTAAATTCTGAGAAGCTCAACTGTGACCATGATGCAGAGATTTGAATCCCACTTGATTTCCACCTGGACTGAGGCTTTGTTTGGAAGATTTTCCATTAGCCTATGGTTGTCAGCAATTCCCTGGTATAATATGGTTCCAAAGGATGCTCACCAAATTGTTTAAGAACATAAGAATACAGTAAATTTTAAAAACTAAATTCGTAAATCCTGCACATCTCAGTCAATCTATACATAGCTCAATTGGAAAATCTTCAGTCAAAGATACGAGTATGAACTTGTCACAGAATGAGATTGTGGTAAAAACAATGACTGCAGATGCTGGAAACCAGATTCTGGATCAGTGGTGCTGGAAGAGCACAGCAATTCAGGCAGCATCCGAGGACAGGCAAAATCGACGTTTCGGGCAAAAGCCCTTCATCAGGAATAAAGGCAGAGAGCCTGAAGCGTGGAGAGATAAGCTAGAGGAGGGTGGGGGTGGGGAGAGAGTGGCATAGAGTACAATAGGTCAGTGGGGAAGGAGATGAAGGTGATAGGTCAGGGAGGAGAGGGTGGAGTGGATAGGTGGAAGAGGGGCTGGGCAGGTCGGACAAGTCCGGACAGGTCAGGGGATCGAGTTGCTGGAGGTTAGAAGCTAGGATGAGGTGGGGGAAGGGGAAATGAGGAAACTGTTGTAATCCGCATTGATGCCCTGGGGTTGAAGTGTTCTGAGGCGGAAGATGAGGCGTTCTTCTTCCATATGTCTGGTGGTGAGGGAGCGGCGGTGGAGGAGGCCCAGGACCTCCATGTCCTCGGCAGAGTGGGAGGGGGAGTTGAAATGTTGAGCCACGGAGCGGTTTGGTTGATTGGTGTGGGTGTCTCGGAGATGTTCCCTAGCGCGCTCTGCTAGGAGGCGCCCAGTCTCCCCAATGTAGAGGAGACCGCATCGGGAGCAATGGATACAATAAATGATATGAGTGGATGTGCAGGTAAAACTTTGATGGATGTGGAAGGCTCCTTTAGGGCCTTGGATGGAGGTGAGGGAGGAGGTGTGGGCACAGGTTTTACAGTTCCTGCGGTGGCAGGGGAAAGTGAATGAGATTGTGATGAGTTCTCTCTCTACAAGTTCTGAGCTTGATAATTCATAATGAATTTGTACATTTAGATAGGAGGGAGAGCGAAAAGTTAATTCAGATTCGCTTCCTGATTCTTTTCACCCTTTCTTTCTTCACTAAATTTATTTAAAGGAGTTATATAAATGCAATTTGTTGTTGTTGACCCTCTCTAAACCTCTCTCTTTGAGCAGGTTTTTCATTGCACTGCCTGGTGGGCGGTATGGTGGCTCAATGGTTAGCACTACTGCTTCACAGCCCTAGGGACCTGGGTTCGATTCCCATCTCAGGCGGCTGCCTGTGTGGAGATTGCACATTCTCCCAGTGTCTGCGTAGGTTTCTTCCGGGTGCTCCAGTTTCCATCCATAATTCAAAGATGTGCAGGTTGGGTGAACTGGTCATGCTAAATTGCCCAAAGTGTTAGGTGCATCAGTCAGGGGTAAATATAGGGTATGAGAATGGGTTGGGGTGGGTTACTCTTTGGAGTGTCATTGTGGACTTATTGGGCCAAATGGGCTGTTTCCATACTGTAGGACATCTAAACTAATATTTCCATCTTTGGCTAGTTATCCATTTTACCTTTTATTATGCTAGTTTGTGATGGGGCATTTTTCTACATTTTGTCATTACATAAATGTGAGTTCAGAGCTCTAGTGATAGTGATAGTGTTCTCATATTTTAACCAGAACACCAAGGATTAAGTCCCATCTGCCCTGACCTATGTCATAACCTGCCCGAACAGGTTGATTAAAATAACCAAAAATGCAAGTTTTTGAAGCCACAGTCACCAGCAACAATGGTAAAATAAACCTGACGAAAGCTGTGGATGCCTAGGCAAAAGGCACTCAACAGGGAAAAAGTTCCTGGATTTGATTTTCAATTAAAACAATGTTAAAGAGACAACAGGTTGGGTGTTATAGCTAGTCTAGATGCAGTTGATGGATATGTGGATGAAGACAATAAACCATCCAGCATTGATACTCTCAACTAGTGTTGTCATCATTACTGGATTTGCACAGGTGATGGTCAAGGCAACACAACTGCATGAGAAGTGATAGGACACAGAATCCTAAAACTATATGTGGATTATTATATAGAGAGACTGTATCTGGTGTCTGTGTTTCCTTGTTAAAACGATGCAATTAGATCCATTCTCCACTCTCTCCCCATCCACCTACACATTTTTCTCCTTCAAGTATTTACCCAATTCCCTTTTGAAAACTAGTATTGAGAGTGTTTCCACATCCTTCCAGGCAGTGCATTTCAGATCAGTTGGTCCCTTCTTGACTGACACACTTATATCTTAGAATGGGGTTGGGTTTGTTGCTAATTACTGTTATTTGCAAATAGGCTGCTGATACTTGTGTCTTATGCAGATTGTCAATGGATTCATTAAGCTGCAAAACTCAAACCTGCCCAAGGGAGGAGCTAGAAAATTAAATGTAAATGTCTCAGCAATAAATGTGTCATTTGAAGCAAAATTCTTTAAATGATTTAAATTTTCCAGGTGAATTCACACACATGTATCCAAACTAGCTCTTTGATGATGTTAAAATCACTTTGCTTTCTTCAACATCTGGCTTTATTGCTAAGCAACAGCATTAATTCCCAATAATTGAAAGTGAAGTAAATCTGTTAGGGGGCCAATAACTGCATTCTTCCTTCCTTGAAGAAAACAGAAGCAATGTTCAACACACAATCTTTTACAAATTTAAATACAAGATAGATTATCTGTGCTCTTCCAACATGAATCCTTCCAAGCTAGACACAATGTTTCCATTAAAGCACATGGTATAATTTCAAATATTACCTTAATGCATACAGAAAGCTTAAAAAGTATTGGTGTAGAGATGAAGAGAGGATTTCATCAAGGTATTCAAAGTTTTGAAGCGTTTTCACCGAATAAGTGAGGAAAGCCTAATTTCTGCAGTTAGGAATAATGCTAAGGATCAATCAATTTTACAGATATTTGACAAGAGGTTCAGGGAAATTAAAGAAGGTTTGTTGCATCCTCAAATACTTTACTATAGGAGTGGCTGAATGAAGATAATTGAATATTTCAAAAGAATATTGGACAATTATTTCAGACTGTCAAATCTTTCATCCAAATGGCCAAGTTCAGGGGAGTAGAATTTGTTTCTACTTGCTTCAGTAAAAAGCCAACACAAAGACAAGGGTCTGAGGCTATGAAAGTTACAAAACAGTCAAACTCTAGCCACTGATCTGCCAATTTATCTGCTTTGCCTGATTCTTCACAATCTGCAACAAGGCAGAGATGAAAAAATTACGCCATTATTCCAAACATCCTACTGGCTGAGGAGCACCAGAGGCAGATGCAGGATAGCAGACAAGCAACCAAAATCAGTGGTAAGACAGCAGCATGAGTGGTGACTGTAGCCAAGAAGGGGAAGTAGGAAAACTAGAGATAGAAAAATAAAAGGAGGGGGGAAAAAAAAGAGGAAAAGGAAGAAAAAATGGAGAACACATTGAAAAAAAAAGAGAAAGGGAGATGGGAAGGAAGACAAAAAGGAGAAAACATGGAGGAAAAAGAAAAAAAAAAGATAAAATATGAAAAAAAGGAGGAAAATCCAGATATAAAAATGGAGGAAAGGTTTGAGAGAAAATCTCGGAACGATACCTTCAGACAACAATCAGCAAAATAGTGAGAAAACTCTTAGAACAAAAAATCAGTTTTCAGTTCCACAAACATGCGAAACATGTGACTAAGTGTCATTAGCATTGCCTTTTTTGGATTTTCACAAAAGACTCATTACCTGCCAGCCCACAGAGCCAGTTCGTGGATAATTTTCAAAGAAATCAGCAATGTAGGTCTTACAGAAGTGAGAATATCAAGTCCTGGTTGTGAAGCATTTTCAGAACACTGTTTGTCAGTTTAGTTTCGCTTTGATCTATATAGACTGAATGACAGCCACTGAATTCACAAAATACTGAAAATATATTGCTGAGTCAAAATACAAAGCTTGCAATGGAAAGGCAGATCTCGAATGCTGTCATCTGAAGCAAGCTTTACTGTAACCCAGGTTTGATGTCACCACTTAAAAGATCAAGAGATGAAACGATCAAAGGCTGGAGAGAGAATCGACAGTTAATGTTTCAATTTAAATATGACTGTTCTTCAGAACTGATTTCTGTTGAGTATTTCAATTACTTTGCTTCTATTTCAGATGTCTAGCATCACTTTAGCATTACTAGAAGCATTTTACTTTTATTAGATGCTCAGTTGTGTTCTGTCACCATGACTTTTTAATCAGAAGGTCAGCACAAGTGGATAACATGTGACAAGTATTACAAACTGACAGAAAATTATCTAAAAGATTCAATCGTTAAGGGTCCACTGTGTTGGGAAAATAGTGATCACTATCACCCAGGAAAAGACTTGTTGTCACAGTACTACCAGAGTACTGACAGAAATAAGCATTTTTTTTAATGTCATGTAGCATCAAGAAACAGCTGAAGATACTTGATACTGCAAAGGTTACGGGCCCCGAGAAACATTCTGGCAATCAGACTGAAGATTTGTGCTCCAGAACTAGCCATGCCCCTCCCCAAACTGTTCCAGTACAGCTGCAACACTTAGTATCTATCTAACAATGTGGAATGTTGCTTCAGTTGTCCTTGAGATAAAAAAAAGTAGGACAAATCAAAGCCAATCAACTACCGCCCATCGATCTACTTCTATGTTCAGAAAAGTAACTGGTCACATCATCAACAGTGCTATCAAGCTGCATCTGTTTGCCAATAGCCTGCATAATGCTACTCAATTTGGGTTCCACCAAGATTGCTCATCTCCTGATCTCATTACAGCTTTTTGGTCAAACATGGACAAAAGAAATGAATTCCAGAGGTGAGGTGAAAGTGAAGCTTTGACATCAGACAACATATGACCAATTGTGGCAGCAAGAAGTATAATTAGCACAAAATAAGCTAATTGTGGTTGTTGGAGGTCAATCATCTTGGTACAGTTATGATTCCACCTGATGGTACTATCCGGAATGAAGTTGGCTTTTTTAAAATCTTTTTTTCATTTAGCATGATAGCCTGTCACTGAAAGATATCCACACAGGACTGCAAATTTATTTTAAACACATAAGTTAATTGCCTAAAAACAGAAAAAAAAATCAAAACTAACTTAATAAGGAAAAGAGTTAGAAAAATCTTAAGACACCAATCAAAACAAAATTCCAAACTGTTCCCCCACTCTATCATTTTACAGTGAGTCTTTTGTGCTGGGTCTCTATATCACCTGCCCCCTTGCTCTTCCTCTGCCTGTGTCAAATGATCCTATTTTCCAATGCTTTTCAGTTCTAAAGAGTCATTACAGACTGAAAATGTTAACTCTATTTCTCTCTACAGTGGCTGCTGACTTTCTCCAGCGTTCTCTGTATTTGTTAGTAATTTCTCTTGTTTTGACTCACTGTAAAATGATAGAGTGGGGGAACAGTTTGGAATTTTGTTTTGATTGGTGTCTTAAGATTTTTCTAACTCTTTTCCTTATTAAGTTAGCTTTGATTTTTTTTTCTGTTTTTATGCAATTAACTTATATGTGTTTAAAATAAATTTGCAGTCCTGTGTGGATATCTTTCAGTGACAGGGTATCATGCTAAATGAAAAAAAGATTTTAAAAAGGCCAACTTCATTCTGGATAGTACCATCAGGTGGAATCATAACTGTACCAAGATGATTGACCTCCAACAACCACAATCAGCATATTTTGTGCTAATTATGCTTCTTGCTGCCACAATTGGTCATATGTTGTGGATAAAGAAAAATAAAGATGCAAAAAGGTTGTAAATGAAAGTGTTAAAGGGACAGCATTGGCCTTTTCTACTAGGTGCAAAATAAACATGAAGATGACTCATTGGTGGGGGAGGGGGTTGAGGAGGGAATGTAAAAATAAATGGAGAACAGACATAAAGTGATCAGCTTCTAATGTTATGAAATTCAATGTTGAGACCTCAAGGCTGTTAAGTTCCTAAGTGGAAAATGAGGTACCATTCTTCAAGCTTTCAACCTGTTACAACCTCAAGCTTACATTGTGTTTTGTTGAAACATTGCAGCAGGTGCAGATTAGATATATTAGCATAAGTTCTAGCAAGGTGGTTTACTGAAATGGCAAGCAACTGGGAAGTCAGAGTCATTCCCATAGAAAGAGAGCAGGTGTTCCACAAAATTGTCACCTAATCTGCATTTGGTCTCACCAATGTAAAGGAAACTACATTATTTGCAGCAAATACAGTAGACTAGAGTGAAAGAAATCCAAGTGAAACACTACTTTAGGAAGATGTGTCTGGGGCTTTGGACAGAGAAGAGGGCGCTGGAGGTGGTGAAAATGGTGGAGGATGATCCTTTGAATGCAGAGGCTCGTGGGGTGCAAAGTAAGGGCAGTGGGAACCCTTCTGTGGTTCTTAGAAAGGGAGGAAGGGACGAGGGCAGAATGTGGAAGATGGGTCAGATACTACTGAAGCTGAAAATGTGTTGCTGGAAAAGCGCAAGTCAGGCAGCATCCAAGGAACAGGGGAATCGACGTTTCGGGCATAAGCCCTTCTTCACGAAGGCCCGAAACGTCGATTCTCCTGTTCCTTGGATGCTGCCTGACCTGCTGTGCTTTTCCAGCAACACATTTTCAGCTCCGATCTCCAGCATCTGCAGTCCTCACTTTCTCCTCGCAGACACTGCTGAAGGCTTTGTCAACTACAATGGGGGGAATCATTGGTTGAAGGGAAAGGGAGTCATGTCAGAGGATACCACCTTCCACCAGGGTGCATCAGAACAGATCTGAAAATGTGTTGCTGGAACAGCGCAGCAGGTCAGGCAGCATCCAGGGAACAGGAGAATCGACGTTTCGGGCATAAGCCCTTCTTCAGGAACAGCCCTCATCAGAACAGATGCGAAGCAAACTGAGAAACTGGGAAAGTGGGATCCTTGCAGGAACCAGCGTGTGAGGAGGTATAAGTAACTGAGAGTCAGGGGCTTGTAACGGATATTGATAGACATCCTATCCTCAAACAGAAATGATGAAATGAAAGAAGGGAAAAGTCAGAGATGGTGAAGGAAGGGTGGGAATTTGAAGCAAAATTCATTAATTTTTCAAAATCCAGATGGGTGCAGGAAGCAGCACCAAATACATATAGAATATAGAACATAGAAAGGTACAGCACAGGATAGGCCCTTTGGCCCCCGATGTTGTGCTGAGGATTATTCCTAATCTAAAATAAAATAACCTAACCTATGCACCCTCAATTCACTGCTATCCATGTGCATGTCCAGCAGTTACTTAAATGTCCCTAATGACTCTGCTTCCACCACCACAGCTGGCAACTCATTCCATGCATTTACAACTCTCTGTGTAAAGAATCTAACTCTGACATCTCCTCGAAACCTTCCTCCTAATATCTTCAAACTACGACCCCTCGTGTCAGTCAATTCTTCCCTGGGGAAAAGTCTCTGGCTATTGACTCTATCCATGCCTCTCATTACCTTGTATACTGCGATCAGGTCACCTCTCTTCCTCCTTCTCTCCAGAGAGAAAAGTTCAAGTTTAGTCAATTTCTTTTTGTAAGACAAGCCCTGCAGTCCAGGCAGCATCCTGGTAAACGTTCTTTGCACCCTCTCCAAAGCCTCTATATCTTTCCTATAATAGGGTGACCAGAACTGGACACAGTATTCCAAGTGTGGTCCCACCAGGGTCTTGTAGAGCTGCAGCAAAACCTCGCAGCTCTTAAACTTGATTCCCGCTGTTAATGAAAGCCAAAACACCATATGCTTTCTTACATATCGAAGAAAAGAACCGTGAACAGGGGCCCCAAGTAGGACTAGAACTGATTCACAGAACATAGAATAGTACAGCACAGTCCAGGCCCATCGAACCATGATGTTGTGCCGAGGCATTTATCTTAATCTAAGGCCAACCTAACCCACACACCCCTCAATTTACTGCCGCCCATGGGCTTGCCCAACAGTTGCTTAAATGTCCCTAATGTCTCTGACTACTACCACCACTGGCAGTGCATCCACGCACCCATCACTCTCTGCAGAAGAACCTACCTCCGACATCGCCCCGAAATCTTCCTCCAATCACCTTAAAATTATGGCACCTTGTGACAGCCACTTCTGCTCTGGGGAAAGGTCTCTGGCGATCCACTCATTACCTCATACACTTCTATCAAGTCACCTCTCTTCCTTCTTCTCTCCAGTGTGAACAGCCCTGGCTCCCTGAACCTCTCTTCATAAGACAAGCCCTCCAATCCAGGGCTCTTGCCCGAAACATTGATTCTTCTGCTTCTCAGATGCTGTCTACCTTGCTGTGCTTTTCCAGCACCACACTCTCTGAAGACCTCCAATCCAGGCAGCATCCTGGTAAATCTCCTCTGCATGCTCTCTAAAGCATCTACATCTTTCCTATGATGAGGTGACCAGAACTGGACACAATATTCCAAGTGTGGTCTACCCAGGATTTTATGGAGCTGCAGCAAAATCTCGCAGCTCTTAATCTCAATCCCCCTGTTAATGAAAGCCAAAACACCATCTGCCTTCTTAACAATCCGATTGACTTGAGTGGCAACTTTGAGGGATCCATATATATGGACCCCAAGGTCCCACTGTTCCTCCACAATCCGGTCTTAAACTCTGTATTTAGCATTCAAATTCAACCTTTCAAAATGGATCACTTTGCATTTATCCAGGTTGAACTCCATCTGCCACTCCTCAGTCCAGCTCTACATCCGGTCAATGTCTTGTTGTAGCCTGCAACAACCCTCAACATTGTCTACGACACCACCAACTTTTGTGTCATCGGCAAACTTACTAACCCAACCTTCCACTTCTTTATCCAAGTCATTATAAAAACTACAAAGAGCAGAGGCCCAAGAACAGATCCCTATGGGTCACCACTGGTCACCGACCTCCAGCGGAATGCTTTCCATCCACTACCACTCGCTGTCTTCTTTCGGCCAGCCAATTCTGTATCCAGATTGGCAAATGCCCCTGTATCCCATACTTCCTTACTTTCTGAATGAGCCTACTGTGGGAATCTTATCAAATGCCTTACTGAAATCCATGTACACCACATCCACAGTTCGACCTTCGTTAATTTGTCTCGTCACATCCTCAAAGAACTCAATAAGGTTTGTGAGGCATGACCTGACACTCACAAAGCCATGCAGACGATCTTTAATCAAACTATGTTTTTCCAAGTAGTCATAAATCATATTTCCCAGAAACCTTTCCAGTACCTTGCTTACCACGGATGGAAAACTGACAGATCTGTAATTCCCAGGGATTTCCCTATTCCCTTTCTTGAAAAGATGATTAACATTTGCCTACCTCCAATTATCTGTTACTACTCTCGTGGAGAGTGAGGGTGCAAAGATCATCGCCAGAGGCGCAGCAATCTCATTCCTTGCTTCCTGTCGTAACCTTGGATATATCTGGTCTGGCCCTGGGGACTTGTCTATCTTGATGCTCCCCAGAATTTCCAGCACATCCACCTTTTTAATATCAATCTGTTCAAGCCTATTAATGTGGTCCACGGTGTTCTCACTATCAACAAGATCCCTCTCTCTAGTGAATTCTGAAGCAATTTAGTTCTTTCCTGTGAACTGTGATGTCTTCTTACATGACTACTCACAAAATTGAGAACTCACCCTTTCTCACCATTTAATAAGCTGCAGATTTCTAACAAAACATTCCTGGTCTGGAAGTTTCACAATTGACCTTTTCCACTAAGGTAGCTTCCCTGAACTGTCCTATACCCTATTCAAGGAACAAACCCAGTCAGGTGTCTTCTGACCAGTTCTAAAAGCTTCCAATCTCTGGGTTTTCTAAACTATTTGATTAGATTAGATTAGATTAGATTAGATTCCCTACAGTTTGGAAACCGGCCCTTCGGCCTAACAAATCCACACCCACCCTCCGAAGAGTAACCACCCAGACCCATTCCCCATATTCACCCCGGACTATGGACAACTTAGCAAGACCAATTCACCTAACCTGCACATCTTTGGATTGTGGGAGAATATGCAAACTCCACACAGACAGTCACCTGAGGCTGGAATCAAACCTGGGATCCTGGTGCTGTGCGACAGCAGTACTAACCACTGTACCACCATGCCGCCCTTTTTTTCAAACCTGAATCAAAAACAAGCTAAAGGCCTTCAACATTTCCGCACCTTCTGTAAACTACTTCAGTGAAAACAAATTTCCATTAACACTCTCTGAAATGTACAAGATTAGGTCACTGTTCTGGAAGAATTATCTGACCTGGATAGCTTTTACAACCTTCAGAAAAGTAAACAACTTCATTTGCCACTTTTTTAAAATCCAAGTTCTGAAAATTATTTATGTATGTACAAGTTCCTCAGCGTAATGTCTCAGGTCCAATAATCTTCCCTCCATCATAAAGTCAGAGGTGGAGGTGATTGCACAATTTTCAGGAACAAGGAGCACATGGTGTGTACCCACATGTGAAGCTTTATCTGCTGGTAGTGAAAATATATTGAGCTGAGGTGCTACTAGATCTGCACGCATATAGTCAATGAAGGGGCATTCCCTTTACACTTCTGACCATCAAAGCCCAATAAAGGCACGAATGATAGCTTCAGCAAAACTGAGTAGAAGATGGGGGAATAAGCAATCTCAGTGATAGTAAGATTAGAAGCTCAGTTCGGGGTAAATAAGATTAAAGGTTGTAAAAGTTCATTTCAGGAGGGGAGCTAGTATCAATGACTAGGGAATATTGTGCCGGACAATAAAAACAATGATTTTAGATTTCATAATGTTTATGCATAGGAAATTTTGACTCATCTTGCACATGCTGCTAAAAAGAGCTGAATCATCAACTCATCTCCACAGTCACTGTGGGATCTGCTGAGTGTTTCTCGCATTTTACTTTTATACCCCATCTCCCACATCTGCAGTATTTTGGTTTTAAAAATCAAAACTACTTAGGTTTTTAAAAAAAATCATATATAGCTGCACTACAAATCACACTTTAGAGTTACATTAAACACAGCACAACTACTGAAATGACTTGTCAGCAACATTAACACTCTTCCCCTTTTAGATGTTGATTGATATGCTCAACAACAGTTTTCCACTGGATTGTCAACTGGGATGAGTTTGGAATTGGACCAATCAATCAGAAGTGGCAGGATTGGTGTATGAAGAAAGACTGGATCAGTTATGGCGATATTCAACGGAGTCTGGAAGAATATGGGGTTCTCACAGAACCTATAAAATTCTAACAAGACTACACCGGGTAAACGCAGGAAAGATATTCTTAATGACCAAGGTGTCCAGAACCCAGGGGTCACAGTCTAAGGATATGAGTTCAACCATGTTGGACTGAGATGAGGAGAAATTTCTTCAGGCAAAGAGGCATGAGCCTATGGAATTCTCCGTCACAAAAAAGTTGAGACCAGGCTATTGAAAGTTTTCAAGGAGTTAGATTTAATTCTTGAAACTAAAGGGATCATAGGATATATGGAGAAAACAGAAACAGGGCACTCAGTTAGATGATCAACCATGATTATATTGAATGATGAAGCAGGCTCAAAGGGCAGAATAGCCTACTCCTGCACCTATTTTCTTTGTTTCTTGTAAGACGCAAGATTTTCCTGGTGTAGCACTATTTTAAAGTGCACTTATCATTGGTTACCAGAAAAAGAAAACATGTGAACAAGCACAGCCAGCCAAGATTTCACAACACATTTGACATGCTTCAGCGAACTGAAAGAAAATTTGAAACAATTACAATTTCAACCCACTGACAGATTTCTTTTGCAAGACTAGCATTTGACAGTGAACATTTCAACAGGGAAATGGGAGAGAGCTGTGATTGTGACATGATTCTACCAACTCTTGGAGAAAATGAATTAGCTGGTCAGTTCCTTATGATCCACAATAACGATTAGTTGATCTGAAGAAGAAGGATCCCGACCAATATTCTGAAATGCTTGCTTCACATTGTTGCAATGTAACATCATTAAGCATCAGCTTCAATAAAATCTAAATGCCCATAGCATAGCATATTTCAACTGAGTTACAAATGAGGTTTTTGAGCATGTCCTTGTAACGTGTGCAGCACGTTTGGAAATGATCATGTTTCTTCCACTCTGATAATATCACTGTATAAATGCAACATTGTGGAACTAAATAACTTTGTGGCTTTGAACATGGGAAATCATGTCTCACAAACCTGATTGAGTTTTTTGAAAAAGTATCTGGTGTGTGAGTGTTACTTTCCTGTAGACACTGGTCTGCAGTTCTCCGTTCCATTACCTGTCCGTTCCACTGTAACATCTAGGAAGGAGAGTCTGTTGTTGCTCTCCTCCTCTTTTGTGAAATTTATGCCATTAAGGATGTTGTTGATGATGTTGTAGGTTTCCTCTAATTTATGGACTTCAGTAAGGCGTTCGACAACGTTCCCCATGGGAGACTGGTTAGCAAGGTTAGATCTCATGGAATGCAGGGAGAACTAGCCATTTGGATTCAGAACTGCCTCAAAGATAGAAGACAGAGGGTGGTAGTGGAGGGTTGTTTTTCAGACTGGAGGCCTGTGACCAGTGGAGTGCCACAAGGATCAGTACTTTTTGTCATTTATTTAAATGATTTGGATGTGGGCATAAGAGGTATAGTTAGTAAGTTTGCAGATGACACCAAAATTGGAGGTGTAGTGGACAGCGAAGGTTACCTCAGATTCCAATAGGATCTTGATCAGATGGGCCAATGGGCTGAGGAATGGCAGATGGAGTTGAGTGTGAGGTGCTGCATTTTGGGAAAGCAAATCTTAGCAGGACTTATACACTTAACGGTAACATCCTAGGGAGTTACTGAATAAAGATATTTTGGAGTGCAAGTTCATAGCTCCTTGAAAGTAGAGTCACAGGTAGATAGGATAGTGAAGAAGGTATGCTTTCCTTGGTCAGAGTATTGAGTACAGGAGTTGAAAGATCATGTTGCGGCTGTACAGGACATTGGTTCGGCAACCTTTGGAATATTGTATGCAATTCTGGTCTCCTTCATATCAGGAGGATGTTGTGAAACTTGAAAGGGTTCAGAAAAGATTTACAAGGATGTTGCCAAGGTTGGAGAATTCGAACTATAGGGAGAGGCTGAACAGGCTGGACTGTTTTCCATGAAGCGTCAGAGGCAGAGGGGTGACCTCATAGAGGTTTACAAAATCATGAGGGGCATGGATAGGGTAAATAGGTCTTTTCCTGGGGTGGGGGAGTCCAGAACTAGATGGCATAGGTTTAGGGTGAGAGGGGAAAGATATAAAAGAGACCTAAGGGGCAATGTTTTCACGCAGAGGATTGTGCATGTGTGGAATGGGCTGCCAGAGGAAGTGGTGGAGGCTGGTACAATTGCAGCATTTAAAAGGTATCTGGATGGGTATATGACCAGGAAGGGTTTAGAGGGACATGGGCCAGGTGCTGGCAGGTGGGACTAGATTGAGTTGGGATATCTGGTTAGCATGGACGAGTTGGACCAAAGATGTACAGTTTCCATGCTGTACATCTTTATGACTCTAACCGCATCTGGGAAAGCAACATCTCACAGAGAAAGGTAACAGCAGAAATTACAGAGCTCTACCTCAAGCTTTCTAAACATACAGGTTTAGATGCCAGTCTGAAATAGCAGCAAAAGGTGAAACCAAAAATGTTGAACAGTTGCGTTGCTGTGCTGATTTCCCATATCATGTTATTGCCCTAAGACAGTATTCCACTCTAGGTTTTCCTCTAACACTGAAGTCGCACACTGAGAATAAATAGCTGTCTTTAAATAAACAAGGTGTAAGACACTGAGAGAAGCTGCACATCACTGAGTAAGCATGATGACATTGTCACTGAGGATTACAGGCAATACAAACAAATTAACTCCACAAACCAAATGCACTTACGACTGTAACTACAAGACTGAAAAAGACAACTTATATACAAGGGCAGCTGCAAGAAGGTGGATTTCTTATTTATTGACCCTTTCAATTAAGCATAATTATTTGGAAAGTGATTGTTTTTCTTCTCTTAAATAGAATCATAACACGTTATATGACAAATCAGTCACCTCAATCAGGAGCACATGCGTAAAGGATCACATCGCTGTGGAGGAAGGCAGTTGTGGGAATCACACAAAGGGGATGGGAAACACTGTGCATAGAATCATAGCATCCCTACAGTGCGGAAGGAGACCATACGGCCCATCGAGTCTGCACTAACCCTCCAAAAAGCATGGATGTGTTGTCCCAGTCAAAGTGGTGTCTTTCTTCGTCTTATGTAAGGATACTAGTGATGCTGGGTCAGGTGTTTTGGTGGCGAGTTGGTGGTTGTGTATCCTGGTGGTTAATGTTCTGCCTGTCTGTCCAATGAAGTGTTTGTTAAAGTCCTTGCAGGGTATTTTCTAAATGACATTAGTTTAGCTGGTTGTTGGTATAGGGTCTTTTAGGTTCATCAGTAGCTGTTGCAGCATGTTGGCAGATTTGTGGGCTACCATGATGCCAAGGGGTTGGAGTTGCCTGGTTGTCATCCTCCAGATGTCTTTGATTTATGATAGCATGGCTAGAGTTTCTGGGCGTGTTGTCTCTACTTGTTTGAGTTTGTTTGCTAAGAATCGGCGGACAGTGTTTATCGGGTACTCCATGTTCTTGAACATGCTGTATAAGTATTTTTCTTCTGCCGCTCGTAATTCCTGGGTGCTGCAGTGTGTTGTAGCTAGTTTAAATAATGTTCTGATGCAGCTCCATTTGTGGGTGTCAGGATGATTGCTTCTGTCGTTAAGTATCTGGTGTGTGTGTGTTACTTTCCTGTAGACACTGGTCTGCAGTTCTCCATCACCTGTTCGTTCCCCTGTAACATCTAGGAAGGGGAGTCTGTTGTTGTTCTCCTCTTTTGTGAAATTTATGCCATTAATGATGTTGTTGATGACGATGTAGGTTTCCTCTAATCCATTTTGTGATGACCAAGATGTCATCCATGTACCAGACCCAAAATTTGGGTTGGATCATGGGAGTGCTATGCGTTCGAGTCTCTGCGCTACTGCTTCTGCTGAGAAGCCTGATATTGGTGATCCCATGGGTGTTCCGTTGATTTGTTTGTAGGTTTTGTCATTGAAGGTGAAGTGGGTAATGAGACACAGGGCTACTAGCTTGAGCATGTTCTCCTTGCTGATGAAGTTGATGCTGCCTAGTATTTGTGTTCTTGGTTCCTCTAGTAGTGCAGTCAGTGTTTCTTTGGTCATGGTGATTTTAATTGGTGTGAACAGGGCTGTTATGTCAAAGGAGACCACTATTTCATCTTCTTCTATTTTGGTGTCTTTGATGACATTCACGGATTCTTTGGTGGAGTGGATGGAGTAGCATGAGTCTCCTACCAGGTAATTTAGTTTTCGGTGGAGTTCTTTTGCGAGTCCACACGGGGAGTGAGACTATAGTCTGAGGGGGGCCCTGCTTTATGTACCTTAGGTAGTCCGTAGAAATGAGACGTGTTGGATCCATCATGTTCCATTTTTCAGAGATCTGTCTTGTTAACTTCACATGATTTATGAATCTTCTTCAATGAAGCTGTGATATAGTTTTCTAGCTGTGGAGTCGAGTCTATGGACACCTGTTGTTAAGTGTCAGTATCTGCTAGCAGTGTGTTCGCCTTTTCAATATCGTGTGCTCTGTTAGGATGATGGAAATGCACCCTTTGTCTCCAGGTGTCAGAGTGACTCACAAACCAACCAACATACTGAAGCGACTACTGATAAGCCTAAAGGGACCCTATACCAACAGCCAGCAAAATTAATGCCATTTACAAAATACCCTGCAAGGACTGTAACAAACAAGGACAGACAGGCGGAAAAGTATCCACTAGGAAAAACGAACATCCAGCCATAAAAAGACCTGACCCAGTATCACTAGTATCCTGGCAGAGACGAAGAAGGAGACTACTTCGACTGGGACAACACATCCATGCTTGGACAAGCTAAACAGGGACATGCACAGGAATTCCTAGAGGCCTAGCAATCAAACCAGATCTCCATCAATAAACACATCATTTGGACCCCATTTACAACCTCTGAGGAAAAAAGAACTGGAAATGGTATCACCCACCTTAACAAACCAAGACACATAAATAAGGACACTGTGGAGGGCTTGAGCAGTGAGGCATTATGGGTGGAGCTGAGAAATAAGAAGGGTGCAGGTACATTGTTGGGCGATATGACAGCCCTCCCAACAGTGAGCATGAGGTAGAAGAACAAATATATAAACAGTTTATTGAAAGATGTAGAGGCAACAGGGTGGTGGTGATGTTAGATTTTGATTTTCCCAACATTGACTGGGAGACAATTAGTGTCAGAGAACTGGATGGGTCAGAATTTGTAAGGAGCATCCAGGAATGTTTCCTAGAGCAGTATGTCAATAGCCCGACGAAGGAAGGGGCCATTTTGGACCTGGTGTTAGGGAATGAGCCAGTCCAGGTGGTAGAAGTTGCAGTGAGGGATTTCTTTGGGACAGTGACCACAGTTCTGTAAGTTTTAGAATATTCGTAGATAAAGATGAGATGGTCCTAAGGGATGAGTACTAAACTGGGCCGAGGCCAATTATATCAAAACCAGGCAGGAGCTGGGAAATGTGGACTGGACACAGCTATTTGAAGGAAAAACCACATTTCATATTTGGGAGGCTTTCAAAGATAGGTTGAAGATGGTGCAGGATAGGCATGTTCTTTTGAAAACAAGGGATAGGAAAGGCAAGATGCATGAACCGTGGATGACACGAGAAATCATGCGACTAGCCAAGAGGAAAAGTGAAGCGTACATAAGGCCCAGGCAGCTACGAATAGAATGGGCCTTGGAGGAATATCGGGAAAGGAAGATCACTCTTAAACGAGGAATCAAGCGGGCTAAAAGGGATCAGGAAATAACTTTAACGAGCAGAATGAAGGAGAATTCCAAGGCCTTTTATTCTTATATAAGCAAGAGGGTAACCAGAGAAAGGGTTGGTCCACTAAAGGAAGGTTGTGTGTCAAACCTGAGAAAATGGATGAGATTCGCAATGATTATTTTGCATCAGTGTTCACTGAGGAACAGGAGGTGATGAATGCTGAGATTAGAGATAGATGTTTGCTTACTCTGGATCACGTTGACATATGGACGGAAGTAGTGTTGGGTAGGTTAGAGGTTATTAAGGTGGACAAATCCCCAGGACGGGATGAGAATTATCCCGGTTGCTGAGGGAGGTGAGAGAGGAAATAGCTGGGGCCCTGACAGACAAATTTGCAGCATCCTTAAACATAGGTTAGGAATGTTTTCATAAGAAAAAAGGAGATTGAGGGGGGTCCTGATTGAGATCTACAAAATCATGAAGGGTATAGACAGGGTAAATAGAGATAAGCTTTTTCCCAGGGTGAGGGATTCAATAATGAGAGGTCACATGTTGAAGGTGAAAGCTGAAAAGTTTAAGGGGGACATACACGAGGGACATACACGACAAATACTTTACACAAAGGGTGGTAAGGTGCCTGGAACACGTTGCCAGAAGAGATTGTAGAGGCAGGCATGGTAGATTCATTTAAGGTGCGTCTGGACAGATGCACGAGTAGGTGGGGAGCAAAGGGCTACAGATGCTTAGGAATTGAGTGATAGGTTTAGACAGTGAATTTGGGTCAGCTCAGGCTTGGAGGGCTGAAGGGCCTGTTCCTGGGCTGTAATTTTTTTTTGTTTTTTGTTCTAATTAGAAAGCGAGACAGAACACCTGCGCTTCACCGGAGGCTCACTGATGATGTTACCTGGCATGGTGATGAAACATCTGAAAACAAACTTTCCAGCTCAACGGACAAGCGTACAACCTGTGTTCTTTTCTAGTCAGGATTCCTCAGTTAGTGCGTTCACTCAGCCTGTTCAAATCACTTTGAAGCATCTCTGCATCCTACTCTCAGCTCATCCTCCCACCCAGTTTTGCGTCATCTGCTAATTTTGATACATAAGTCAGTTTCCTTATCTAAATCGTTAATAGATATTGTGAATAGTTGGGATCCTAGCACTAATCCCCGTGTACCCCATCAGTCACTGCCTGCTGTTTGGGAACAAGACCCGTATACTCCTAATATTTGTTTTCTGTCTGCTAACCAGTTCTCTATCCAGTTCAATGCACTTCCCCCAATCTCATGTTCTTTACTTTTACAAAAAAACTAACCTTTTTCTCTATAGTCACTCGTGATGCATGTGTATTTATTTATTGCCTATCCTTAGTTGCCCTTGAAAAGGTGGTGTTAAACTGCCTTCAAAAACCACGGCAGACCACCTGCTGTAGGTTGACCCATAATGCCCTTATTCGGGATAGAATTCCAGGATTTTGACCCATCAACAGTGAAGGAATGGCAATATATTTCCAAGTCAGGATGGGGAGTGGCTTGGGGGGGATCTTGCAGGGGGTTGGTGTTCCCATGGATCTGCTCCCCTGTCCTTCTAGATAGAAGTGGTCGTGGGCTTGGAAGGTGCTATCTGAGGATCTTTGGTGAATTTCTGCAGTGCATTTTGTAGATAGTACATACTGCTGCTACTGATAATCAGTGGTGGAGAGTGTAGATGCTTGTGGGTGTGGTGCTAATCAAGTAGGCTTCTTGGCCTGGATGGTGTCAAGCTTCTTGACTGTTGTTGGAGCTGCACTCATCCAATCAAGTGGGGAGTACTCAATCTCACTCATGACGTGTTCCTTGTGGATGGTGAATAGGCTTTGGGGAATCAGGAGTTGAGCAGCAGAGTGTGACGCTCCCCTCAGAGCTCCTCTGTTTTGCCTGTTCTTTTTTTTCTTTTTTTTTCTCTTCTTTGTCCTCCTCTCCCCTCAGTATTGGAGGTGAATACTGGCACAGTGGCAGTCGTCGGCAGCAAGCCTCTGGAGCAGCAAGTGCTGGTACAGCACTTGGGCTGCGAGCTCCAGAACAGCATGAGTAGTGGGTCCTGATACAGCGCACAGCAGCGCAGGGAAGCAGCCCCGGAGCATCATGGGCAGAGACCAGCACAGAGGAGGCAGCCCAGCAATTATTTTGAAGCAGTGTCAAGATTAGATTGCTGCTGGAAAAGCAGAGCAGGTCAGGTAGCATCTGAGAAGCAGGTTTCTGGCACAAAGTCTGTCCCTGTTGCTCAGAAAGAAAGGGGGAAAATGAGCACAGCATTAGTCATTGTCCACAGAGGTACTAACGACATAGGTAGGAAAAGGGATGGGGATTTAAGGCAGAAGCTCAGGAAGCTAGGGTGGAAGCCTAGTACTAGAACAAACAGGGTTGTTATCTCTGGTTTGTTGCCCTTGCCACGTGCAACTGAGGTGAGGAAAAGGGAGAGGGAGGAGTTGAACACGTGGCTCCAGGGATGGTACAGGAGGGAATGATTCAGATACCTGGATAATTGAGGCTCATTCTAGTGTAGGTGGGACCTCTACAAACTGGATGGTCTACACGTGAACCAGAGGGGTACCAATATCCTGGAGGGAAGATTTGCTCATGCTATTTGGGATGGGTTAAATTAATTCGGCAGAGGGATGGAAACCTAAATTGTAGTTCCAACGTCCAAGATGTTGAGAGTAGTGAGGTCAGAAATATGGTTTCACAGTCGCAAGATTCACTGGAAAGCAGAAAGGTGGTTTAAAGTGTGTCTACTTCAACGCCAGGAGCATTGGAATAAGGTGAGTGAACTTGCAGCATGGGTTGGTACCTGGGACTTCAATGTTGTGGCCATTTCGGAGACATGGATAGAGCAGGGACAGGAATGGTTGTTGCAGGTTCCGAGATTTAGAGGTTTCATTAAGAACAGAGAAGATGGTAAAAGAGGAGGTGAGGAGTGGCATTGTTAGTCAGAACTTTAAAAAGCTGACTGGAGGCAAATGTTTGCAGGTGAAGAACTTTGGAAAGAACTCTGAGGGATAGGATTTATGACTATTTGGCAAAGCATAGCGTGATTAAAGGCAGTCAGCATTACTCAGAGGGCCAGGTCATGTCTCACAAATCTTATTGAGTTCTTTAAGGTGGTGTCAAGACGGGTCGACAATGGTCGAGCAGTGGATGTGGTGTATATGGACTTCAGCAAGGCATTTAATAGGGTTCCCCATGATAGGCTCATTCATAAGGTCAGGAAGTATGGGATACAGGGAGATTTGGCTATCTGGATTCAGAATTGGCTGGCTGACAGAACGCAGAGAATGGTTGTAGATGGGAAGTATTCTGCCTGGAGGTCAGTGTTGATTGGGTGTTTTAAAAAATTCTCAAGGTCAAGGACCAGGCTCGCAGGAAAGTAGTCTGACACAGAACAAACAGCCAAGAGGCGAGTCTGCTCCGGGGTTGCGTTTAACCGCCGAGCGTGGGTTGTTGGCAACCGCTCTACGAGAACTGACGGCTCCCAGTTCCGGTAACACGTAGAGAGAGTATAAATCAGACCCGTTGTAAGTACGAGACCTGGTTGAGGCGACGC
>NC_057713.1:873361-878166 GCF_004010195.1 Chiloscyllium plagiosum
GGTATAAAGGAGACATCAGAGGTAGGTTCTTTATGCAGAGTTGTGAATGCATGGAATGTGTTGCCAGTTGTGGTGGTGGAAGCAAAGTCATTGGGGACATTTAAGCGACTGCTAGACATGCACATAGATAGCAGTGAGTTGAGGGGTGCATAGGTTAAGTTACTATATTTTACATTAGGATTAAATCTCGGCACAACATCATGGGCCAAAGGGCCTATTCTGTGCTGTACGTTTCTATGTGAAGGGAAAGCAGGAAAACGGGAAGCCTTCATAAATGAGAAAACAAGAGTTCAGAGACACTATATTCCTGTTAGGGCGAAGAAAAGGCTGGTAGGTATAGGGAATGCTGAATGACTAGAGAAGTGCAGGGTTTGGTTAAGAAAAAGAAGGAAGCATATGTCAGGTATAGACAGGATAGATCGAGTGAATCCAAAGAAGAGTATAAAGGCAGTAGGAGTATACTTAAGAGGGAAATCAGGAGGGCAAAAAGGGGACATGAGATAGCTTTGGCAAATAGGGTTAAGGAGAATCCAAATGGTTTTTACAAACACATTAACGACAAAAGGATAACTAGGGAGAGAATAGGGCCCCTCAAAGATCAGTAAGGTGGCCTTTGTGTGGAACCGCAGGAGATGGGGGAGATACTAAACGAATATTTTCCATCATATTTATTGTGGAAAAGGGCATGGAAGATATAGAATGTTGGGAAATAGATGGCAACATCTTGAAATATGTCCATATTACAAAGGAAGAAGTGCTGGATATCATGAAACGCATTAAGGTGGATAAATCCCCAGGACTTAAGCAGGTGGAGCCTAGAACTCTGTGGGAGCTAGGGAAGTGATTGCTGGGCCCTTTGCAGAGGTATTTGTATCACTGATAGTCACAGGTGAGGTGCCAGAAGACTAACATGGTACCATTATTTAATAAAGGTGGTATGAGCAATCCAGAAAACTATAGACTGGTGAGCCTGATGTCGGTAGTGGTAAAGTTGTTGGAGGGAATCCTCAGGGACAGGAGTTACATATATTTGGAAAGACAAGGACTGATTAGGGATAGTCAATATGGCTTTGTGTGGGGGAAAAAATGTCAAATAAACTTGATTAAGTTTTTTGAAAAAGTAACAAAGAGGATTGATGACAGCAGAGCAGTAGATGTGATCTATATGGACTTCAGTAGGGCGTTCGACAAGGTTCCCCATGGGAAACTGGTTAGCAAGGTTAGATCTCATGGAATACAGGGAGAACTCGCCATATGGATACAGAACTGGCTGAAAGATAGAAGACAGAAGGTGGTGGTGGAGGGTTGTTTTTCAGACTGGAGGCTTGTGACCAGTGGAGTACCGCAAGGATCGGTGCTGGGTCCTCTACTTTTTGTCATTTACATAAATGATTAGGATATGAGCATAAGAGGTACAGTTAATAAGTTTGCAAATGACATCAAAATTGGAGGTGTTATGGACAGTGAAGGAGGTTTTCTCATATTCCATAAGGATCTTGATCAGATGTGCCAATGGGCTGAGAAGTGTCAGATGAGGTTTAATTCAGATAAATGTGAGGTGCTGCATTTTGGGAAAGCAAATCTTAGCATGACTTATACACTTAATGGTAAGGTCCTAGGGAATGTTGCTGATAAGCAGACCTTGGAGTGCAGAATCATAGCCCCTTGAAAGTAGAGTCACAGGTGGATAAGATAGTGAAGGCGGCGCCTGGTATGCTTGCCTTTATTGGTCAGAGTATTGAGTACAGGAGTTGGGAGGTCATGTTGCAGCTGTACAGGACATTGGTTAGGCCACTGTTGGAATATTGTGTGCAGTTCTGGTCTCCTTCCTATCGGAAGGATGTTGTGAAACTTGAAAGAGTTCAGAAAAGATTTACAAGGATGTTGCCAGGGTTGCAGGATTTGAACTATAGGGAGAGGAATAGGCTGGGGCTGTTTTCCCTGGAGCATCAGAAGCTGAGGGGTGACCTATTAGAGTTTTATAAAATTATGAAGGACATGGATAGGATAAATATACAAAGTCCTTTTCCAGGGGTCAGGGAGTCCAGAACTATAGGGTATAGATTTAGGGAAGAAAGGTGAAAGACACAAAAGAGATCTAATGGGCAACTTTTTCGTGCAGAGGATGGTACGTATATGGAAGGAGCTGCCGGAGGAAGTGGTGGAGGCTAGTAAAATTGCAACATTTAAAAAGCATCTGGATGAGTATATGAATAGGAAGGATGTGGAGGGATATGGGCCGGATGCAGGCAAGTGGGACTAGATTAGGTTGGGATATCTGGTCGACATGGACAAGTTAGACCGAAGGGTCTGTTTCCATGCTGTACATCTCTATGACTCTGACAGCATTATGGTAGCACAAAGGATGTTTGAGGACTTGTCTACTTAGGTAGTATGGGCTGAGGTTAGAAACAGAAAAGGAAAGGTCACCCTGTTGGGAGTTTTCTATAGGCCTCCAAATAGTTTCACAGATGTAGAGGAAAGGATAGCAAAGATGATTTTGGATACGAGCGAGAGTAACAGGGTAGTTTTTAGGGTGACTTTAACTTTGCAAATATTGACTGGGAATACGGTACTTTGAGTACTTTAGATCAGTCAGTTTTTGTCCAATGTGTGCAGGATGGTTACCTGACACAGTACGTCAACAAGCCAACAAGAGATGAGGCCACATTGGATTTGGTACTAGGTAATGAGGTAAAAACAATGACTGCAGATGCTGGAAACCAGATTCTGGATCAGTGGTGCTGGAAGAGCACAGCAATTCAGGCAGCATCCGAGGACAGGCAGGCCTGTCCTTGGATGCTGCCTGAATTGCTGTGCTCTTCCAGCACCACTGATCCAGAATACTAGGTAATGAACCTGGCCAGGGGTGTTGGATATGGAGGTAGGTGAGCACTTTGGTGATAGTGACCATAATTCCATTATGCTTACTTTAGCAATGGAAAGGACAGGTATATACCACAGGGCAAGAGTTATTGCTGGGGGAAAGGTTATTATGATGCAATTAGGCAAGCTTTAAGATGCATAGGATGGAGAAGGAAACTGCAAGGGTTGGGCACAATTGAAATGTGGAGCTTATTCAAAGAACACCTACTGCATGTCCTTAATAAGTGTGTACCTGTCAGGCAGGGAGGAAGTGGTTGAATGAGGGAGCCATGATTTACTAAAGACGGTTAATCTCTTGTCAACAGGAAGGAGCAGGCTTATGTTAGGATGAGACATGAAGGCTCAGTTAGGGCTCAGTTACAAGTTAGCCAGGAAAGACCTAAAGAGAGAGCTAAAAAGATCCAGGAGGGGACATGAGAAGTCTTTGGCAGGTAGGATATAGGGTAAAGGAAAACCATAAAGCTTTTTCTATGTAAAACAGGAATAAAAGAATGACCAGAGCAAGATGAGGACCAATCAAGGGTATTAGTGAGAAGTTGTGCGTGGAGTCAGAGGAGATAGAGGAAGCACGAAATGATTTTTTTTTTGTCAGTATTCACAATGGAAAAACACAATGTTGTCAAGGAGAACACTGAGATATTAGCCACTAGAATAGATGGGATTGAGGTTCACAAAGAGGTATTAGCAATTCTGGAAAGTGGGAAAATAAATGTCTCCTGGGCTGGATGTGATTTATCCTAGGACTCTCTGGGAAGTCCGGGAGGAGATTGCTGAGCCTTTGGCTTTGATCTTTATGTCGTAGTTGTCTGCAGGAATAGTGCCACAATACCGAAGGATAGCCAATGTTGTCCTCGTGGTCAAGAAGGGGAGTAGAGCCAACCCCAGTAATTATAGACCAGTGACCCTTACTTCGGTTATGGGTAGGGTTGGAAAAGGTTATAAGAGATAGGATATATAATCATCCAAAGGGGAATAAGTTGATTAGGGATAGTCAACATGGTTTTGTGAAGGGTAGGTCGTACCTCACAAACCTTATTGAGTTCTTTGAGATGGTGACCAAGTAGATGAGCGTAAAGCAGTCATCTGTCTTAAATCTATCACCCCTCTTAGGGCGTCACGGTGGCACAGTGGTTAGCACTGCTGCCTCACAGCACCAGAAACCTGGGTTCAATTCCCGACTCGATTATTCGAGAGGCTGAGAGGGTGATTGATAGAAGCTACAGGGACATAGTTACGCCAGAGAACAGAGGTAGCTGGGTAACAGTTAGAGGTGGGAAGGGGAAGAAGCAGGCAGTGCAGGGTTCCCCTGTGGTCGTTCCCCTAAAAAATAAATATACAGCTTTGGAAACTGTTGCAGGGGTAAGCTGCAGTGAAGGGGTCTGTGGCCCTGAGACTCAGAAGGGAAAGGGGGAGAGGAGGAGAGCGCTAGTTATAGGGGACTCTCTAGTTAGAGGGACGGACAGGCGGCTCTGTGGACATGGGCGAGACTCACGGATGGTTTCTTGCCTCCTGGGTGCTAGGATCCGAGACGTCTCAGACCGTGTCTTCAGAATCCTTAAGGAGGAGGGTGTGCAGCCAGAAGTCGTGGTACACATTGGCACCAACGACATAGGTAGGAAGAGGGGTGGGGAGGTCATTCAAGAGCTCAAGGAGTTAGGCTGGAAGCTAAAAGCTAGGACAAACAGAGTCGTCATCTCTGGGTTGTTGCCGGTGCCACGTGACAGAGAGGCAAAGAACAGGGAGCGAGTGCAGTTGAACACGTGGCTGCAAGGATGGTGTAGGAGGGAGGGCTTCAGGTATTTGGACAATTGGACTGCATTCTGGGGAAGGTGGGACCTGTACAAACAGGACGGGGTGCACCTGAACCAGAAGGGCACCAATATCCTGGAGGGTAGGTTTGCTAGCACTCTTCGGGGAGG
>NC_057713.1:881202-901555 GCF_004010195.1 Chiloscyllium plagiosum
GTCTGCGTGGGTTTCCTCCGGGTGCTCCGGTTTCCTCCCACAGTCCAAAGATGTGCAGGTCAGGTGAATTGGCCATGCTAAATTGCCTGTAGTGTTAGGTAAAGGGGTAAATGTAGGGGAATGGGTGGGTTACGCTTCGGCGGGTCGGTGTGGACTTGTTGGGCCGAAGGGCCTGTTTCCACACTGTAAGTAATCTAATCTAATCAATTCGTAGTTATGCCCTCTCGTACAAGCTGATGTCTTCATCCTAGGAAAAAGTCTTTCTCTGTCTACCCTATTGATGGAGGGATTGAGTTTTGGAGCCACAAGGTCATGCTGCAGCTGTACAAACCTCTGGTGTTTTCGCACTTGGAGTATTGCTTACAGTTCTGGTCACCACATTATAGGAAGGATGTGGAAGCTTTGGTAAGGGTTCAGAAGAGATTTACTAGGAGGTCTGGTATGGTGGAAAGGCTGCGGGACATGAGGCTGTTCTCATGAGAGAGAAGGTTGAGTGGTGACTTAATGAGATATATAAGATAATCAGAAGATTAGATAGGGTGGACAGTGACAGCCTTTTTCCTTGGATGTTGATGGCTAGCATGAGGGGACATAGCTTTAAATTGAGGGGTGATAGATATCGGACAGATGTCAGAGGTAGTTTCTTTACTCAGAGAGTAACAGGGGCATGGAATTCACTGCCTGCAACAGTAATAGACATGCCAACTTTAAGGGCATTTAAATGGTCATTGGATAAACATTTGGATGAAAATGGATTAGTTTATGATAGATGGGCTTCAGATTAGTTCCATAGGTTGGTGCAACATCGAGAGTCTGTACTGCACTGTAATGTTCTACTTTAATATTTTCCCAGTTACAAACATTGGTGTCAGTTCCTGCTTGTTTAAGTAATCACACACTTTGAAACTGGCCACGTTTGGAATATTGTGTACATTCGTGGTTGTTACGCGACCAGAGGATGAGGTGGCCTTGGAGAGGGCACAGAACAGATTTACCAGGGTGTTGTCTGGTTTGGAGGGTGTTAGATATGAGGAGAGATTGGACAAACTTGGTTTATTTTCACTTGAATATCAAAGGTGGGGAGAAACAGACATTTACAAAATTATGAGAGGCATGAATAGAATGGATAGTCCCAGGGTAGAAATGACAATTACTAGGTTTAAGGCAAAAGGGAGGAGGTTTCAAGAAGAGGGTGGTTTGTATGGAATGAGCTGCCAGAGAATGTGGTGGAGGATGGGACAACTACAACATGTAAAAGGCACCTGGATAGGCATACGAATAGAAATGTTTTAGACAGTTATGGGCCAAGTGCTGACAAATGGGACTAAATTAATTTAGGATATCTGGTCGGCATGGATGGGTTGGACCGAAGGGTCTGTTTCCGTACATCACTGTGATTCTAAGAGGCACTGACAGGAGATGATAGAGGCCAATACAATAGCAATATTTATGAGGCATCTTGACAGATACATGAATAGCGACTTTGGAGAAGATTTGTAGCTCAGGCTGAGGTTCTGGAGGGATGTTTGCTCACTCAGCTGGAAGACTTGTTTTCAGACATTCATCACCATACTAGGTAACATCATCAGAGAGCCTCTGGTGAAGCACTGGTGTTCTGACTTATTTTCCATTTGTGTGTTTCGGTTTCCTTGGGTTGGTGATGTCATTTCCTGTGATGATGTTCTTTCCTGTTCTTTTTCTCAGAAGGTAGTAAATGGCTTCCTGGAAGCATGGGATTCCAACCGGAACTCTATCAACAAACACATCAACTTGGACCCCATTTACCACCCTCTGAAGGAAGAACAGCATCATCAACCCAAGGAAACTTTAACATATAAATAAAAAACTAGTCATAACACCAGTGCTTCACTGGAGGCTCACTGATGATATTACCTAGTATGGTGACAAAACGCCTGAAAACAAACCTTCCAGCTCAGTGAGCAAACTTACCTCCAGATACATGAAAAGACAGGGAATAAAGGGGTACGGACTGCCTAAATGCAAAAGTTTTTTGTTTAGAAAGACATCATATTTTGATGCAGTCTCAGTTGTTGAAAGGACTTGTTCCTGTGTTGTACTGTTCTTTGTTACACGAAGATTCAGTTTAAATCTGCAGGACTATCAGTTTTCGAAGGCAACAGATTAGTTTTGGCTGGTTCTCTATTACAGTACATGCTGCTCCGGTGCAACTGTGATGTTCACTATTGAAATGTTAATCCATAACTTGAATTCCTGGAGTCTAAATATAAACATTTATTAGAACAAAAGGTACATAAGAAATACACACAAAGATATCTATTAATATAAATCCTAGATCATGGCAGAACTTTTTTTGTTCATTTGTTAAGGTGGTATTGTTGAACTAGTATAAGAGGTTTGTTGGACCTATTATGTACAGTTGTGGGTTCCACATTCCAGGAAGGATATCAATGAGGTTTTCAAGAGGGCATTAGATGATTACTTGAATAAAAGTACTATGCGAGATATGAGGGAAAGGCTGAGGATTGGCCCCAGATAATAGTGTTCATTTAAGAGCCAGTACAGGCTGAATGGCCTCCTTCTACACTAACATTTCAAGACATTTTGATTGGCTTGCAGAGGAACTTGCAGGTGGTGGTGTTCCCATGTTTCTGCTGCTTTTGTCCTTCTAGCTAGAAGTGGTCCAAGATTTGAAAGTTGCTGGAGAAGGTATAAATTGCTCAAAGCTGCATAACAGGTCAAAGATTGGTCAGAATCATTAAAACAAAAACAAATAACTACTAAAATATATTTCGGAGGGAAAAATTAAGAATATGAGAGAAAGCTGGCTAGAAATATAAAATCTGATGGTAGAGTTTCTGTTGATAATTTATAAACAGTGCTGGTTCCATAAAAACAGAGTCTGAGGAATTAATAATGGAAAAATAAGGAAACAGCTAATTAATTGTAAAGTTGTTTTGTTTTGTTTCACTAGAGGATACAGTAATATCCCAGAAATAACCGTAAATCAGGGAATGGAAGGAAAGGAGGAGCTCAAGAAAATTATAAACACTGGCGAAATAAACAGTTGCAAATTATTGAAGCCACAAGCTATCAAACTCCCCGGTCCCGATGTGCTGTGCATAAAGAGAAATATTCGGTGTACTGCACTTCAATTTCCAGAAGTTATTTGACAAAGTGCACATCCAATATTACTGAGGAAAACATAAGCTCATGGTGTAGGAGATAAGGTATGAGAATGGATAGAAGATTAGCTAGCTAATAGGAAACAGAGAGTAGCATTAATGAATCATGTTCAGATTGGCAAGACATATTGAGTGGTGTGCCACAGGGATCGGTGCTGAGGCCTCAACTGTTTACAATTTACATAAACGACTTGGATGAAGGAAATGAAGGTGTGATTGCTAAATTTCCGATGACACAACGACACACAAGAAAGTAAGTTGTAAAGAGCAAGTAAGGAGGTTAAAGAGTGATGTAGATGGGTTAAGTGACTAGGCAAAGATCTGGGAAATGGAGTATATAATGTGGGAAATTGTGGAACTATTTTGACAGGATGAATGAAAAAAAGCATATTTTCTCAATGTTGAGAGATTGCAGAGCTGTGAGGGTTCTAGGTGTCCTGGTGCATGATTGCAAACATTTAACATATAGCTAAAACAAGCAATTAGGAAAATTAATAAATTCCATCAATTATTGCAAGGGGAACTAATGCAAGAGTAGGAACTTATGCTTCATTATATGGGACACTGGTAAGGTGTCTTCTGGAATTGTGTATACACTTTTGGCTTCGTTATTTCAGGAAGCATTTAAACATTGGAAGCAGTAGAGAAGGTTAGGAGACTAATACCTGGAATGGGCAATTTGCCTTATAAGGATAGGTTGCACAGGCTAAGCTTGTATATGCTGGAGTTTAGAAAATCAAGAGGCAAGTTGCCAGGAACATTTGGAATATTCAGGGGTCTTGACAAGGTGAATACAGAAAGGATGGCTCCTCTTCTGGAACTAAAACTAAAGATAACTATTTAAAAATAAGGGGTCTCACATTTAAAATAGAAATGAGGCTATTGCTGTCTCCTAGCTGATTGCTGCAACAATATCAATTTGACACCCAAAATAACGCAAGATTTAATTCTCAGGTTGAAGTTAAGTTTATTCATGCACTGTAGACAGTGAAAACCACAGCTATTAAGAACTTCACTGGATTATCACGTAACTGCTGCAGACAAAAGACAAATATATTAGAAAGTAGCATCGGAAGTTCATTCAACTTCAGTTGCTAAAAAAATTTTGAAAAGATTTATCAGCCTATGATGTGTAAGTTAATTTCGATAGAAAGAAGAGGCTGCATTTGATAGTTAAGTTAAAGCCTAATAAATGCACAATGCGGGAACTAATGGGATTTTTGCATACTCTTCTTAAAATTAAGAGGAAATGTTCCATCCTTTCTAATAGTAAAATTAAGCATAGGTAAGGGCTGCAAAAATAAGAGGTCTCACAACACCAGCAAACAAGATGGTACAAACAAAATGAATTTCAGTCATGTATGCATATCAGCCATCATTTCTCATTAATGGAGGGGTGTCTGCCGAGCGATACTATCGCTAGACTATTAATCCAGAGACCATGTAATGTTTTGGGGGCCTGAAGTGAATCTCATCATGGCAGATAGTGAAATATGAATTCAATAAGATTCTGGAATTAAGAGTCTAATGATGACCATGAAATAATTTCACTGGGACAAAAACCCATCTGGTTCACTAATGTGACTGCCGATCTTACCTGGTCTGGCCTATAAGTAACTCTGGACCCACAGCATTGTTGCTGACTCTCAACTGCCCGATGGATAATAAATTCTGGCTTTGCCAATGATGCCTAGCTCCTGTGAATGAATTTTAAATAAATAATGGAATATTCATCAGATCTGATAGAGTTCCCCTTGTCCTCACCTTCCATCAGTTTCTGCATTCAAAGAACTATCCTCTCGCATTTTCACAACTACCAGATGATGCTCACAACAAATGCACCTTTCTCTCATTTCCACTCCACTGTCAACATTCCACAGGGATTGTTCCTTTCATGAAGCCGTGTTTCACTCTCCCATCTCTCATAACCCTTTCTCACTCCCACATGGCATCTTCCTATGCAACTGCATTTGTCCATTCACCTCCTCCCTCTGCACTGGCTAAGGCCTAAACACAATGCAAGATGGAGGAGTGACACCCAATTTTATCTTTGGGCATTTTACAGTCTTCAGGACTCAACACTGAGTTCAATAATTTCAGAGCAATGCAACTTTGCTTATCACCACCTCTCTTCTCCCCCCCCCCCCTCCAGTTCGCATGCATTTGCTCTCTATAGAGCTGACCTATTTTCTATTATTTACACCCACCATTAGCAACAATGTTGCATCCCAATCTCTCCATTACCACTTCCTATATCTTTTGCCACCTACTCCAGTTCCAGCCCCATTCAACTCTGAAGACTCACTGGACTCAAAACATTAAGTGGGCATCCGCAGATGCTGCCAGACCTGCTGAGTTTCTTCTACACAAAATAAGTAACAATAAAAATCAACATTTGCGAGCAAAAATAGCAAATCTGTGATTTTAACCTATTTTTAACCTACAGTTAAAAAACTCCACACTCCTGCATTTCATCATTCCCGGGGGTTCTCAGGAACAGAACCCTTACGGATACAGACGAATGACTCCAATACAAGAAACCAATTGCTGTTTCTTGGCAGTTTATTGCATTGAGAATTTTATCTTCCAAACTAATTAAAGTCAATCTCAATATCTACTCTTCCTGTCTAATCTAAAATCATATTGAAACAGAAAAAAAATGGATTTTGTCATGGCTGATTCCTGCCTCCATTCCATTGTGCCAATAAATTTGCACAATGTTGCCAAACAATGTTGCGATCCATAATGTAGTACAGCTAAAAAAAGACAGTGCACTCCTCTGACCTTAGTCATAATGCCAATCATAGCCCCCACCCCTTCACCCCCACCATCAACCCGCCCTCCCCTCCCGGCACCTTCCCCTGCCACCGCAAGAATTGCAAAACCTGCGCCCACACCTCCCCCCTCACCTCCATCCAAAGGAGCCTTCCACATCCATCAGACTTACACATACTCCACACACCATTTACTGTATCTGTTGCTCCCAATGTAGTCTCCTCTAATTTGGAGAGAAGGGATGCCTACTTGCAGAACACTTCCGAGAACATCTCTGGGACACACGTACGAAGCACCACCCCATGGCCAAACACTAATTCCCTCCTTCCACTCTGCCAAGGGCATGCAGATCCTGGGTCTCTTCCATCGTCAAACCCAAACCACCCATCACCTGGAGGAAGAGCGCCTCATCTTCCACTTTGGGACCCTCCATCCACACAGGATCACTGTGGATTTCACCAATTTCCTCATTTTCCCTCCCCCCACCTTATCCCAAATCCAACTTTCCAAGTTGGCACTGCCCTCTTGACCTGTCAATCTTCCTTCCCATCTATCTGCTCCACCCTGTCCAACCTATCACAATCACCCCAACCTTCATCTACCTATCGCACTCTCAGCTACCTTGCCCCTAGACGCACCCCACTCCCATTTATCTCTCTACCTCCTTGGCTAACAAGCCTCTTTCCTGAAAAAGGGCTCATGCTCGAAACGTCGATCCTCCTGCTCCTCAGATGCTGCCTGACATTTGATCTCCAGCATCTGAAGTCCTCCCTTTCTTCTCAGTTGTAACAGCCAAGTCTTCAGCACTACTGCCAGAATGTTGTCAGGGTCCAGACCCCTAACAATATCCAGTGCCTCCAATCATTCCTTGATATCACATGTGGAGTGAATCAAATTCACAGAAAACAGGACATCTATGGTACTGGGAACCTTGGCTAAAGACCAAGATGTCATTCATATGGTTTTTCTGGGCAAAGATAGTTGCATTTGCTTCAGCCTTAGCTGATGAGGAAAGATCAAGGCGATTCAGCTGTATTCTGCAGCATTTAGAAGAATAAGAGTTTCTGTTTTTGAAACATACAAAATTCTTACAAAATTCAACAGGGTAGATAAGGGACGGATGTTATTTTTCCCAGATGGGAATCTAGAACCGGGGACAGAATAAGGAGAACTGAGATGAGAGATTTTGTTTTTAAAACATGGAGATGGATCTTTGGAATGTTCTGCCCCAAAACTGTGCAAGTTTAGTCACGGAGTACATTTAAGTTATAGATCAATAGCCATCTCAATATCAAAGGCATCACAACATACGAGGATAATGTAGGAAAATGACCGATATAGAAGGTCAGCCACGATCTCACTGACTGATGTAACACGAGTGAATAGCCTAACATTTCTCAAATTTCCGTTGCTTCTATCTTTATATAGAAGGATCACTAAAAAAGGATCCTATATATAGGAGTCATCCCCAGCCCCAATGATCTTTATAAACAGACAGGGGGATTTCTTACAGTCCTTTCTGCCTAAATTGGTCTAGGATTTTTCTTGTATTGTTCCCTCTCTCAGGAGATTGAGAAAAGTTGGTCAAGATGGGGTGGGAGCGATCACATTGGAATGGGATAAATTTAATAAGCCAACTATTTATTTTTACCTTTATCATATCCTCACAGGCAGAATATTCAATGGACCAAACTCTTCATTCTGTAGGATTCATTCCATTAAACTAGCAGAAACAATTTTGAACTTGAATTATTTCTCACCATATATGGGTGCAAAAGACTACACTTGCTGTTCATGCACTTTAGCAGAGCTCCCACCAGCTGCAAAATCTTGCCAAACACTCCCACACTGACAACCATGAACATGAGCCTTGAACTAACCAATGAAACGCATCTGCAGTAACAGTGTTAAGCATAGGACATTCTCTTCTTTAAATTTCACTGAACTCTGCAGGAACTCACTCACACTAAGTACTGCCATACCAGTCACGATCGTCAGAAATTCCATTTTAACATCCATGTATGTAATATTCGTTCCTGTTTACTGAGACAAATACATTTCATTATCTATGACAATCCCAACAAGAGTCCTTGCAATCATCTTTTATTTGGATACTTATCTATTAATGGGCTTCATCCACTTTTCTCTTTGTCCCCCATTGAAGACAGTGACACAATGAACACATACGGTTCTTTGACTTGTCAGCAGTTCATCTGACAACAGTCTACCTTCGCAAAAGGGCATTTTTGACCTGACAATCGAGTGATTTTTTTTTTAAATTTGCTTTTATGAGTTTACAGATACCACCCTCAATTACAGAGCTACTGTTGTGTATGGCGCAGTGTGACACTTAGCACCAGGCAGACTTTCAGCTTTAAACTGCAACAAATTTAGATGCCCACCAGAAACTGAGCTTGATTTTAATATACACTGTTCATCAGTTCTCACTGTCTCTTCTGGTTTTATTCAAATTTCCTTACATCACAAAGTATTTGCATTTTAGAGGACATCACAAGACACTACTTGCAATCATTAGTGCATCTTCCAGAAAAATAATGCGATTATTCCCATGCCAAGCTGCATTAAACTATATAACAGTACATGTAGAATACTGAATTTAGAAATAGATTATAAATGTCCTTCAGGAAACAAAATCCATCATCCTCTCCAGGTTTGGCCTACATGTAACTCCAGATCTATAGCTATGTGGTTGACTCTCAGTGTTCTCTGAAATGACATAGCAAGTCACACAGTTATCTCAATCACTAAGAAGTCTCAAAAAGAAATGAAACTGGACAACCATATGGCATTGATCAAGACACCAGAAAAGACAATGGCACAAACAGCCCTGTCGACCTTGCAAAGTCCTCCTTAATAACATCTGGAGGCTAGTGCCAAAATTGGGAGAGTCATCTCATAGACTAAGCCAAGCAACAATCTGGCACAGTCATACTCACAGAATCATATCTGACAATGTCCTAGACACCACCATCACCAGAAGGACAGACCAAGCAGAAGTTGTCGCACAATGGTATCAGTTGGGAAGAAGCTCTCAACATCAACTCCTTGCCCTATCAACTCTCAGTTTCAGGTTAAACATGGGCAAGGAAACCTCTTGCTGATTGCCAGATACTGTCCTCCCTCAGGCGATGAATCAGTACACCTCCATGTTGAATACTTGGAGAAAGCACCGAGGGTAGCAAAAGCACAAAATGCATTTTGGGAGGGGGATTTCTATGTCCTCCATCAAGAATGGCTTGGCAACAGCACTAAAAGACATAGCTGTTAGATTAGGTTTGCCGCAGGTAGTGAGAGAAACAACAGAAGGTTAAACCATGCTTGGCCTCGCACTTACTAATTTGCCAGCTGCAGATGCATCTGTCCATTACAGTACTGGTAAGAGTGACCACTGCACAGTCCTTGTGGAGATGACATCCCACTTCACAATGAGAATACCCTCCAATTGTTGTGTGGAACTATCACTGTGCTAAATAGGAGAGACTTCGAACAGATCTAGCAACTCAGGACTGAGCATCTATAAGGCACATGGACCATCAACAACACAATCTATAATCTCAAGGCCTGGCATATCCCCCACTGAATTGTTATCATCAGCCCTGGTTCAATGGATTATGCAAGAAGCCATGCTAGGAGCAGCATTAGACATAAATAAAAATGACACGTCAACCTGGTGAATCTACCAAACAGGGCTATTTGTATGCTAAACAGCATACACAGCAAGTGATAGAGTAAAGCAATTCCATAACCAATGGATCAGGTCTAAGCTCTGCATCCCTACCACATCTAGCTGTGAATTAATGGTGAACAACTAAACAACTCACCAGAGGAGGAGGCTCTACAAATATCCCCATCCTCAATGATGGAAGAGGCCAATACATCAGTGCAAAAGGTAAGGCTGAAGCATTCGCTGCAATCTTCAGATAGTATTACCAAGTGGATGATCCCTCTCGGCCTCCTCCAGTGGCCAACTGCATTTCAAAATACTCGTCTTCAGCCAATTCGATTCACTCTGTTTAACAGTAAGTAGTAGTTGGAGATACTGGATATTACAAAGACCATCAGCTCTGACAACATGTTGTCAACGGTACTGAAGTCTTGTGCTCCAGAACCACTGAAGTTCATTTGATGGAAGTACACAGACAATAACAATGACACTGAAAGAACAGCGATACAGTCCCAAGTCACGATGATGTGTAACTTGGAGGGGAACTTCAAGGGTGGTGTTCTCATACACCTGCTATTTCTTTCCTGCATCACCTTAAGTTGGAAGTAAATATGGAGCCTTTACAGTCAAAAATTGTTCATTGACATGCTGTTGTTGGGACAGGAAGCAAGTGACAATGCTGCGCTCGGAACTTACTTTTTAGAGTTACTTCCTATTTGACCCTGCAGACTGTTTTCTGTCATCACATCACTGGGGTGGTGCACTAGATGTTAATTCCCACTATTTCCAGAGTTGTCACAAATTCAATTAAAACACTAAATTACTCAATTTTACCTAAATGCATAATTCACATTTAAAGAATAGGCACACATTTTTTCATTAACAAGAAAACAAAGTTTTAGCATAATCATTATAACTGAAAAAGGTTCTGAAGAAAGGTCTTGATCCCAAAATGTTAACTTTGCTTCTCTCTCCACAGATGCTGCCAGACCTACTGAGTTTTTCTGGCAATTTTGGCTAATGTAATCAAATTGTTTTTAATCAATGTCAAGAAAGAAACAAATTGCAAACTCATTGTCTCTAACTTAAACTCCTCTTGTCATCCAAGGTTCCTTCACCCTACCACTGCTCCCTTGCCTCAGTGGGACAAACCCATCCAGTACTATCAGCAAGTGGTCCCAAAACAAGCTCCACATTTCTGTCATGTATTTCCCTGAGAATATCTGTTCCCAATTTATGCTCTACAGTTCCTGCCTAATAGCATTTTAATTCCCCATCTCCAATTAAATTCTTTCCCATACCATCTAGTCCAATTCTTTCCCATGACTATAGTAAAGGCCAGGGAGTTGTAATTACTGTCACCGAAATGATCTCCCTGAGAGATCCGACACTTGGCGTGGTTTATTGCCAAGTACCAAATGCAATATGGCCTCCCCTCTAGTTGGCCTATCTACATAGTGAGTCAGAAATCCTTCCTGGACACACTGACAAAGACTGCTCCATCCAAACTATTTGAAACAAGTGGGTTCCAATCTAAATTGGAGAAGTTAAAGTCACCCACAACAACAACCCTGTTACTTCTGCACCTTTCCAAAATCTGCCTCTCAATCTCCTCCTCCATATCTCTGTTGCTATTGGGGGGGGGGGGGGGGGTTGTAGAAAACTCCCAATAAAGTGACAGTTCCTTTCATTTTTCTGACTTCTATCCATATTGATTGTGTCAACAAACCCTACTCGACAACCTCTCTTTTTGCAGCTGTGATACTATCCCTGATCAGCAATGCCACTCCCCCACCTCTTTTACCTCCCCCTATTCCTCTTGAAATATCTAAACCATAGAACATCCAACAACCATTCCTGTCCTCATGATACCCAAGTCTCCGTAATGGCCACCACATCATAGTTCTAAGTATTGATCCATGCTCCAAGTTCATCACCCTTATTCCTGACATTTCTTACGTTAAAATAGACACACTTCAACCCACCTCTATAGGCCATCCATATAGCAATTACCTCAATTAGCTCTGTGATCCAGATGTTGTTTCATCACCTACAGCACAGACATATATAGTCAATTTGGAGGCTTTGAAACAGTATTGCCAGAAGCTATCAAGCCCATTGCTGCCTTATAGCTCTTTTTTCAGCTAGTATTGCCCATGCACATTGTGATAAAGATATATGTTAAAATCATTTTCGGAATTTGGATGATAAAATAGAGGTAACATTCATTTCACTTCTATGAAAGGTTTTGCTTTAGGTTCTTCAGAGAAGAGTCATAGAACATAGAAGAATACAGCGCAGTACAGGCCCTTCGGCCCTCGATGTTGCACCGATCCAAGCCCACCTAACCTACACTAGCCCACTATCCTCCATATGCCTATCCAATGCCCGCTTAAATGCCCATAATGAGGGAGAGTCCACCACTGCTACTGGCAGGGCATTCCATGAACTCACGACTCGCTGAGTAAAGAACCTACACCTAACATCTGTCCTATACCTACCCAAATATCTAGTAATATCTAGTAACACATGGTAGTGCATATAAAACAATTGGAAGACCTGTTTAAGTAGTTGCACTTGTCTGGCAGTAGTAATTTTAGCCCAAATTTATTTCTCAAAAGCAAGTATAACATACCTAGGACATACCATAGGACAAGAACAAGTGTTGCCATGGTCAGTAAAAGTGAAGGCTGGACTAGAATTAGACCAAGTCAGATGTCACACAACACCAGGTTATTGTCCAACTGGTTTATTTGAAATCTCAAGCTGTCGGAGCACTACTCCTTCATCAGATGACTTCACCTGATGAAGGAGCAGCACACCGAAAGCTTGTGATTTCAAATAAACCTGTTGGACCATGATGAATTGCCGTGTGACCTCTGACTTTGTCCATCCCAGTCCAACACTCACACCTCCGCATCATAGAATTAGCCCATGAGATGTAGGAGCACAAGTAAGTCATTTAACCCATCAAGTTTGCTTTGCATTTTCTGTGCGAAGTCCAAGCAGGAAGCCATTGGCGAGATTATCCGAAGAGCAGCAATCTTACACCATTTGCCATTGTGACCCTTTATTTTTATGAAAGGAGGGAGCTCAACATTTCTGAGACCTCCGTATTTTTTGCAGTAGTCTACCTTGGGGAACCTTATCAAACGCCTTACTAAAATCCATATACAGTCATATCAGACTCAAAACATTAATTTTGTTTCTCTCTCCACAGATGCAGCCAGACCTGCTGATTGTTCTGGCATTTTCTATTTTTATTATTGAAAATTTGGTTTGCTGTCTACATCAAGGTGTTTGTTGAAACTGTCATGTATAAAAAAAAGAACAAAGGAAATTACAGGATAGGAACAGGCCCTTTGGCCCACCAAGCCTGCACCGATCCAGATCCTGCATCTAAACCTGTCACTTATTTTCTAAGGGTCTGTATCCCTCTGCTCTCTGGCCATTCATGTATCTTTCTAGATGCATCTTAAATGACAGTACCATGCCTGCCTCTACCACCTCCACTGGCAACATGTTACAGGCACCTACCTCCCTCTGCGTAAAGAACTTCCAACACATATCTCCCCTAAACTTTTCCTCTCTCACTTTGAACTTGTGATCCCTAGTAATTGAGACTCCCACTCTGGTAGCTTTTTGCTACCAACCTGGCTTATACCTCTCATGATTTTGTAAACATCAATCATGATCCCCCCAACTTCCGTCTTTCTAATGAAAACAATACTAATCCACACAACCTCTCTTCACCACCAGCGTCCTCCATACTCAGCAATACCCTGGTGAACTTCCTCCGCACCCTGTGGTTAAACCAAAGTCTTATACAACTGTAACATGACCTGCCAACTCTTGTACTCAATACCCCATCCAAGGAAAGCATGCCATATGCCTTCTTGACCACTTTACTCACCTGCGTTGTCACCTTCAGGGAATAATAGACCTGAACACCCAGATCACTGTGTACAACAATTTTCCCCAGGACATTTCCATTTACCGCATAGTTTGCTCTTGAATTGGATCTTCCAAAATGCATCATTTCACATTTGCCTGGATTGAACTCCATCTGCCATTTCTCTGCTTAACTTTCCAATCTATTTATAGTCTACTGTAATCTCTGACAGTCCCCTTCACTATCTGCCACTCCACCAATCTTCGTGTCATCCGCAAACTTGCTAATCAGATCACCTATAACTTCCTCCAAATCACTTATATATATGACGAACAACAGTGGCCCCAGCACAGATCCCTGTGGAACACCACTGGTCACAGGTCTCCATTTTGAGAAACTCCCTTCCTATTTATATTCTACTGTAATCTCTGACAGTCCCCTTCACTATCTGCTACTCCACCAATCTTAGTGTCATCCGCAAACTTGCTAATCAGATCACCTATAACTTCCTCCAAATCACTTATATAAATGACGAACAACAGTGGCCCCAGCACAGATCCCTGTGGAACACCACTGGTCACAGGTCTCCATTTTGAGAAACTCCCTTCCACTACTACTCTGTCTCCTGTTGCCCAGCCAGTTCTTTATCCATCTAGCTAATACACCATGCGACTTCATTTTCTCCATCAGCCTACCATGGGGAACCTTATCAAATGCCTTAGTGATGTCCATAAATATATGACATCGACAGCACTTCCCACATCAAGCAACTTTCTTACTTCTTCAAAGAATTCTATTAAGTTGGTAAGACATGACCTTCCCTGCATAAAACTGTGTTGCTTGTCACTGATAAGCCCATTTTCTTCCAAATGGGAATAGATCCTATGACTCAGTATTTTCTCCAGCAGCTTCCCTACCACTGATGTCAGGCTCGCCGGTCTATAATTACCTAGATCATCCCTGCTACCCTTCTTAAACAAGGGGACAACATTAGCAATTCTCCAGTCCTCCGGGACCTCACCCATGTTCAAGGATCATGCAAAGATATCTGTTAAGGCCCCAGCTATTTCCTCTCTCCCTTTCCTCATTAACCTGGGATAGATCCATTTCGGGCCTGGGGACTTGTCTACCTTAATGCTTTTTAGATTATTTCCTCCCTCCTTATGCTGACTTGACCTAGAGTAATCAAACATCTATCCCTAACCTCAATATCCGTCATGTTCCTCTCCTTAGTGAATACCGATGCAAAGTACTCGTTAAAAATCTCACCCATTCTCTCTGACTCCATGCATAACTTCACTCCTTTGTCCTTGAGTGGGCCAACCCTTTCTTTGGTTACCCTCTTGCTCCTGATAAATAAATGAAAGGCTTTGGGATTTCCCTTAGCCTGGTTTGCTCAAGATGTCTCATGACCCCTTTTAGCAAACAATTCCTCGTTTCAGATTGGTCCGACATTCCCAATATTCTTCTTCCAAAGCTTCGTCTGTCTTCAGTTGCTTGGACCTGATGAAGGCTTCCTTGTGGTCTTACAATTTTACCTGTCATCAATGGTTCTCTAATCTTGCCATTTCTATCCTTCATTTTCACAGGGACATGTCTCTCCTGCAATCCAAACAATCTCTCTTTAAAAGCCTCCCATATAGCAAATGCAGATTTACCTTCCAACAGCTGCTCCCAATCCACATTCCCCAGCTTCTGCCAAAATTTGCTATGGTTGACCTTCCCCCAATTTAGCACTTTTCATTTAGGACCACTATCATCCTTGTCTATGAGTATTCTAAAACTTACGGAATTGTGATATTCCCCAACACCAAGTGCAATATGGCCCCTTCCTGAGTTGGACTATTTACATACTGCTCTAGAAAACCCTCCTGGATTCTCCTTACAAATTCTGCTCCATCTGGACATTTCCTATCACCACCTTGTTGTTCCTATATCTTTCCATAATCTGACATACTTGAGCCTCTATCTCACACTCACTGTTCAGCCCAAACATTGTTACTGCACCCTTCCTGTTTCTGAGCTCTGCCCATATTGCCTCACTGCTTGAGTCCTGTATCATGCCCTCCTTTAGCGCAGCTGTGATATTCTGTGATACATATAGTTCTATCTAGTATTTCTCTTTAGCATGATAAATTTGTGTTCTTCTGTAAATAAACATTGACACACTTCTGTGAATATGTTCACTTACTAACCAATCTGGTAGCCAACTGCCAAAATTAAACATGTGGTCTATCAAGTGAAATCAGCGTTAACATTTTAGGTCTGGTCATCTTTCATCTGAACTGGAGAAGGGTTACCAGACCTGAAACTTTAACTCTGATTTCTCTTCACAGATGCCGCCAGATCCGCTCAGCTTTTCCAGCAACTTCTGTTTTTGTTTCTGATTTACAGCATCCACAGTTATTTCGGTTTTTGTGTGGTCTGATAAGCTAGGTTTCATTCTGGAATCTCACCTGGCCAACGTTACCATGAGCTGAGATCATAACAATACTGGAAAACAGCTATTGGACAGTTTTGTACTATGCATGACCATGAGCTTGTTTGTCAAATAATATGCTATTCGCAACACTTCTCATCGAGGTGTCCTGTTTTGACATATCAGTAAACATCTTTCTCACTGAACTCGAGTTTTCACAAGATCTGCCACATCAGTCAAGTCCATCATCCTTTCTCTACACTTGCGCATGTGTGACTGGAGACGATCAATGATTTCAAAAGAAAATTGGAAGGACAATTGATCTAAGTAAAACTGTCCGACTATGGGGGCCAAGCAGAAGGATGGTGTTGACTGGATTCATTCACAGGGATCCAGTGTATTCGATGGGGTGATGACACTCAGTTTTAAGAATCCTATACCCATTGCCTATCACACTAATTAAGGTCACTACTGTGAAATTAAGTTTGGATACGTTGCAACTTTTTGCAGTTTGACAAAGTTGAAGCTATCGTATCTTGCCCCAATAGTAACTCAGAGCCATCACCCATCTGGCACAAACACACCCTTGGCGTGTCACCTTGCTAATCTGCTCAACCATAACCTGAGATACAAGTTCTATATTCAGTCCATCACCAGTATCTCCTACCTATACATATGCCATGGGACTGGTTTCTCTTCCCCTACATCCTCCCACCACTGCAATCCTTTAAAAATTGTGCACAGAGTCAGATTGGACTGTTTCAAGTCTACCTCCGAGTTCTCTCAAATCTTACATAAGTATAGAAAAACAGAAGGAGGAAGTCTTACAGCACTCAAGCTTGTTCTGCTACTGATCTAGATCATAGGTGATTTGGAGTTGAAGTACCAAGCCAAAGTTAGGTTTGACAGTGTGGTGCTGGAAAAGCACAGGTCAGACAGCATCCAAGGAGCAGGAGAGTCAACATTTCGAGCAAAAGCCCTTCAAAAGGAATCAGAATTCGGGGTTTGCCCAAAACGTCGATACTTCTGTTCCTCGGATGCTGCCTGACCTGCTGTGCTTTTCCAGCACTACACTCTCGATTTTAACCTCCAGCATCCGCAGTTGTCACTTTCACCAATGTTAGGTTTGGTCAACTGATCTGGGTTGGAGCAGTTGTTGCATTTGTGCACATTTCTGAGGTTTGGAAGAAGAAAATATATACAATAAAATCTAGAGGTTATAAAGAATAAATCAAAACTCCCACTCCTGATCAGACAGCAACATGATGTATGTTATCATCTCTAGACTGTCGCAGGTGTTTTACAAACAATATTAATCAACTTGCAATTATTATAAATCAGAAAACTTTCATAAGTCATTGTTTAAAACCCCCAAGCATTTGTTTCTAGCTTTATCCAAATAAGAGAGAGATGGAAATGTAAAGATACACCAGAGATGCAAACAAACCAAGTGGAATTGTGGTTCATGTTATACAGCGCAGACAGGCATGTCTCAGTACAACAATAGTCTCAAAACAATGCAACATTAATACAGATCAGTACACATTTTAACCCCAAACACTTCCAGAAATGGGAACCATCAACTTGCAGCCAATAGAAATCAAAGGCATCTGCAATTCTATATCCATAATACTTTGCAAACAATCAGATCTCATGCACCATTGCTTATACAATTTTACAGAGACCAAGAAGTGACATGATACAAATAACTCCCAGGACATTCTTTTCCTACTAAAGTAGAACTTTAATATTGAGTTCAACACCTTTAAATTGAGAACCATTTTCTATTTCTTCTAGCTTGTCATGTCCTGCCCACTCTTCCCCCCCCACCACGCCACCCACCACCACCCCATCCCCCCCTCACCCCAACGCCCAACCCCAATCCTCGTGAGACTATCTGTCCTTTCAAGTATGGCAGAAGCCACACCACTGTTCTGCCATTCTCACATTCCCATCACTTCATCTGAACGATCAACATCTTTTGTCTATCAGCACCCAAGGACCAACCTGTAGCATAAATGCTGCCCCCTCCATGCTTCAATTCACCTGAAGTAGTCGTCTGGACTCCAAAAGTTATCTTACTTTGTCTCCATGGATGCTGTCTGACCCACTGTGATCTCCAGTATCTGTTGTTTTCAGTACAGGTTCCAGTATCCGCAGTAATCTGTTCTTCCAGTTCGGTTTGACTTTTAAATTGTATTAACTTGTTTATCTTTTGGTGGACATTTATATATTTCAAATTCTAGGACAGAAATAAAATGAATACTTTCCTTTCTCCTTTTAACATTTTGTGAGAGGACAGCTGAACTGTGACATACCATGTGTAATAAATACAAGGCTTATAAATAATGCAAACAACCAGATGTTTATGATCAGTGTGACAGATTTATTAATATAAATTGATAGATTTATTTCTCCATTCCATTTCGAGTGAATGTTTAAACTCTTATTGAATCTGACTTTCTGAACATCTGCAGATCACTGATATTTTGTCCAAAAGGGTTTCTTCCTGTTAGAGTCAGGACATGGAATGTACGCACACTTTTCATTCCACGGAAAGAAGTCACTCATACAACTACAGGTTCAAGGACTGCAATCAGCAGCAGGAACTAAGGCGGTTTCTCCTATTCCAGCCAGTGCATAGCTTATAATGGCAGTTGCATAAATCTTTGATGATTCACTTAAAAGACTAGAGCTGTGCAAATGGTCCAGGGTTCAATGTTGTTTCAAAGTTTGATGAAATTGACCAGCTGCCTTTTAGTAGCTAAACTTAGCTTCTCTCACAACACAGCATTGAAGGATGCTTTGTACAGCCAGGTCACATCTATTCCATACCTACTTGCTGCATAAATATATAGAAAACGATGACAGGAAAAGGTCAGCTGGACAATCATACTTCTTAGTCCTGGTACATTGGCAGCTTCCCATCAGTCCATAGGGCTTTTTTCTTCATTCAAGAGATGTGACTAGTGAACATCACCATGTCTCACGTGAAGGAAGAGGTTGAGAAGGAGAGTCCTTCATGGTAACCTTAGTCAGTGCGGGGATGGAACCCACATTTTTGGTATCACTTTGCATCACAACCCAGCCAACCAAACTAACTGACCACCGAACTGCTTTTTTCACCTTTAACATTTTGCAAGAGAAAGGTTGACCTGAAACATAACATGTGTGAAAGATAGGCGGCTTATAAATCATGCATATGTACCCGAATTGGATGAAGGTTGTGATAGATTTATTTAATAAGAGATTGATAGACTTATTTCTCCAATGGCACAATACAAACCATGGACACCATCCTCCTTCTTGTCCTCCGGTGTCCTACAACATAATTTCTTCCACTTAAGCAGGAGTATACATTAGCACAGTTCCCCACTTGAGCAGATTGGGAACTATTTCATTGTTGAGCATCAGCTGTTATGTTGCAATGTTTGGGTATTAACAGGAAAGCCTCTCTGACAAACCAAGGCCAAGATTTGATACTGACCATGTCAGAATGATTCACAAGCAGATCTGCTCCGTTGACAAGTGCTCCTTACATCATCTAAGGCTGCTCTCCAAATTCACCAACCTACCCACAAAGGTTGCTGCAAACATTTAGTTGATGTCAGACCAATACCTGTGGCATACTTCTGAAATTTCATTGGTAAAACCTTTGTCTAGAACAAGAACAAAGAATAAAGAAAATTTACAGCCTAGGAACAGGCCCTTCGACCCTCTAAGCCTGAGCCGATCCAAATGTACTGTCTAAACCTGTCGGTCAATTCTTAAACATCTCTAACCCTCTGCTCCCCACCTACTCATGCATCTGTCCAGACACATCTTAAATTAATCTATCGTGCCTGCCTCAACCACCTCTGCTATGTGTGAAGTACTTACCGCGTGCATCCCCCTTAAACTTTCCACCTCTCACTTTGAAAGCATGACCTCTCGTTATGGAATCCTTTACCGTGTCTATATCCTTCATGATTTTGTAAACCTCAATCAGGTCCTCCCTCTAGTTCTAGTGAAAATAAATCTAACCTACTCAACCTCTCTTCATCGCGAACACCTTCCATACCAGGCAACATCCTCGTAAACCTTCTCTGCACCCTCTCCAAAGAATCCACATCCTTTTGGTAATGTGACGCCCAGAACTGTACAGAGTAGTCTAAATGCGGCCGAACCAATGTCTTGTACAATTTTAACATGACTTGTCAGCTCTTATACTCAATACCCCGTCCAATGAAGGCAAGCATACTATATGCCTTCTTGACCACTCTATCCACCTGTGCAGCAACCTTCAGGGTACAATGGACCTGCACTCCCAGATCTCTCTGCCCATCAACGTTTCCCAAGGTTCTTCCGTTCATTGTATAATTCGCTCTAGAATTAGTCTTGCCTAAATGCATCACCTCACATTTGTCTGGATTGAAAGC
>NC_057713.1:903826-926703 GCF_004010195.1 Chiloscyllium plagiosum
GCACCAATCCAAGCCCCAAGTTCATCTGCCTTACACACTATACTCCTTGCATTTAAGTAGATGCATTTCAGGCCACCAGTTCTTTTGCACTCATCTGCTCTCTGCCTACTCTTCCTTTTACTTGTGCAATTTTCATAATTCTTACAGTCTCCAGTCTCCATCTCACTGCCTACTTGTTTTCTCTTCTGGTTCCCAGTCCCCTGACACATTAGTTTAAAACCTCCCCAACAGCAGTAGCAAAAACTCCCCCAAGGACATTGGTTCCAGTCTGGTTCAGACGTAGATCATCTCTTTTATAATAGTCCCACCTTCCCCAGAACCGGTCCCAATGTCCAACAAATCTGAACCCCTCCCTCCTACACCATCTGACTATTTTTCATTTCTACACTGGCTCCCACGTGGCATTGGTAGTAATCCCGAGATCACTAACTTTGAGGTCCTCCACTTTAACTTCTCTCCAAGCTCCCGAATTCTTCTTTCAGGACCTCATCTCGCTTTCTACTTATATCGTTGGTGCCTATATGCACCAAGACAACTGGATGTTCACCCTCCCCTTTTAGAATGCTCTGCAGCTGATCAGTGACATCCCTGACCCGAGCACCTGGGAGGCAACATACCATCCAGGTGTCCCATTTTCGGCCACAGAACCGCCTATCTACTCCCCTCACAATAGAATCCCTTATGACTATGGACCTACAAGTCTTTTTCCCGCCCTTCTGAACAGCAGTGCCCGCCATGGTGCCATGATCTTGACAACTATCCGCAGTGAGTCTATCCGCAGCTCCAGAGCAGTCATGTGGTCAAACAACAGCTGCAGCTGGACACACTTCTTGCAAGTGAAAGAGTCAGGAACATCAGACACGTTCCTAAGCTCCCACATCAAGCAAGAATCACATGCCAAGAGTCTGAGGTCCCCTGCCATGTAAGCTTAGCTTTATATGAACTAACTAAAACTAAACAATGCACTTAAATAAATGAAAAAGATAGATAAGAAATAAAAGCCTTATCGTACGGGGTCCATTTCTTCCAGTTGGGGGGGGGGGGGGGGTTGGGGAGAGGTAGATACTACATGTGTTTAGATTAGATTACTTAGTGTGGAAACAGGCCCTTCGGCCCAACAAGTCCATACCAACCCTCCAAAGAGCAACCCACCCAGACCCATTCCCCTACATTTACCTCTTCAGCTAACACTATGGTCAATTTAGCATGGCACATGCCCTTCCTGAAGAAGGGCATGTGCCCGAAACGTCGAATCTTCTGTTCCCTAGATGCTCTCCAAAGAGCAACCCACCCAGACCCATTCCCCTACATTTACCTCTTCAGCTAACACTATGGTCAATTTAGCATGGCCAATTCACCTAACCTGCACATCTTTGGACCGTGGGAGGATACCGGAGCACCTGGAGGAAACCCACGCAGACACAGGGAGAATGTGCACAGACAGTTGCCCGAGGCGGGAATTGAACCCGGGTCTCTGGCGCTGCGAGGCAGCAGTGCTAACCACTGTGCCACCGTGCCACCCACCGTTTAGCCACTGCCCAAATATAAATTAATACCTTACCTTCCCAGCAGCCCTCGCTTCACTCCTCCTTCTCTCCTCGCCCCTCTGGCAAAATGGAGTCTAACTTGAGCAAAGGGTGTATTGAACAGCTAGAAAAGGTCACAGCACTTTGAGGTTTGAAGAGGACAACAGATGGAAAACAGTACATTCCACTCTTCAAGACCCTGCTGATAGTGAGAATTAGTCTTAGTGAGTCTTGGATGTGTTATTTCTCCATGATCATGAATTCACTCAGGCAAAGAGCACCCACTACCTAAGGGACAACATGCCAATAAGGGTCAGTCCCTTCAGGGGAAGAGGACAGAAAGCTGGATTAATAATTCTGTAAAAAAAGTTTAAAAATTCTGAAAGCAACCTCACTGAATAAAAACACAAATGAGGCTTATCCATTATTTCTTAATCTTCTACTTCCAATCCTACGAATATGTGACATTTGATGATTTTCTTTTTTGCTTGTTGCAGATTAACACTGAAACCATGACAACAGAGCTTTCAAGACCAGTACACTGATTCATCCTACAAATAAAAAACATACAATCATGGAGTAATCCATCAATGCACATTTCAATCAACAGTGCTGCAAAACCCTCCATACTCAAGAGTACAATTTTATAGTCTTGAAATCTTCACAATCCATCATAAGGGGGGGTCATACCTCAGAGCCTCAAAGCAGTTTATATAGGAAGAATTACTTTTGAAATTAAAGTTCTGCACTGCAGCAGGCAAAAATAAAGCCATATCCCAAACAGCAGTGAGATGAAAAACAGTTGACACAAAACATCTTAATTCTCCACTTTACTCTCACACAAACTTCTCCAGTTTCAACCTCCTGTAATGTTCTAATTCAACTAAACACAAGTTCAAGGAAGAGCACCTTGTCATTGAAGGAAGTGCTTTGCAGCCTTCAGTATCCAACATAGAATTGGATAATTTCAGATTATAACCTTTGTGTACCATTCTATTTATTTTGTTTTGGTTTGAGCAATTATTTGTTTCTTTTAGCAGCAGCTGTTCATCATTCTGCCATTCACACCTCCCTTAGACATATCATTTATTTCTCTAGTTGTTCCATTCCAACTGAAGAAGTCATATCAAACTCAAATCTGTTTTGCACTTTATCACAGAATGTGGCTTTTATTCCACTTCCAAGACCACTCATGCACTATATTTTCACTGCTTAAACTTGCTACATTGAAAACTTTACCCAGTTCTGATAAAAGGTCACACCCGAAACATTTAATTCTGTTCTCTCCAATGATGTTTTCTGACCGGTTAACTATTTCTAGCATTTTCTGTTTGAATTCTATGGCTGAAGTGCTAAGTTGTTATCGGTAGTTCTGATTATCCCGGAGAAGTTCCATTATTGAGGAATGGGGGAACATTGTCTCTAGTCCACAAGAATTACTTGAGCAAGTACACAGGATCACAGCCTAATGACTGAACTGAAGAACAAGAATACAGGAACAGGAGTTAGCCATTCAACCCATTAAGCCTGCCTCACCATCAACATGATCACTGGTCATTATCAGGACACAGGATAAGTGCAGCTGGGTTACTGTCAGGGGGGAGGAAAGGGAACCGACAGTCAGAGCAGGGATCCCCGGTGGCTGTTCCCCTCAGCAATAAGTATACCGTTTTGGGAAAGCCATAGTTGTCAGGTCTCTGGCACTGTGGCTCAGAAGGGAAGGGAGGAAAATAGAAAAGCGCTTGTGGTAGGGGACTCTATAATTAGACGAATTGACAGGAAAGTTTGTGGTCAGGAATGAGACTCACAGAAGTTATGTTGCCTCCCCGGTGCCAGGGTCCGGGATGTCGCCGATCAAGTTTACACGATTCTGAAGGGGGAGGGTGAGCAGCCAAAAATCGTGGTACATATTGGCATCAATGATATAGCCAGGAAAGGGACTGAGGATCTGAAAAGTGACTACAGAGAGTTAGGTTGGAAGCTGAAGAGCAGGACGAGTACAGTAGTGATCTCAGGTTTGCTCCTGGTGCCACGAGATAGTGAGATGAGGAACAGTCAGGAAATGTAGCTTAATATGTGGCTGCAAGGCTGGTGCAGGAGAGAGGGCTTCAGATACCTAGACCATTGGGATACCTTCTGGGGAAGGTGGGACCTGTACACGAAGGATGGGTTACACCTGAACTGGAGGGGCACAAATGTCCTGGATGGGAGATCTGTTCGTGGGATTCGGGAGGGTTTAAACTAGTTTGGAAAGGGGGGTGGGAATCAGAGCCACATGTCTGAGAGGGGGTCAGTTGTAGATGGGGCAGTGACAGGATGTACTGAATCTATCATGAAGGTTTCTCACGCGATGAAACAAAGGGATTGGTTAAAGTGTGTCTGCTTTAATGCAAGGAGTGTCCGAAATAAGAGTGACGAACTTCGAGCATGGATCAGTACTTGGGGCTACGATGTTGTAGCCATAACGGAGACGTGGGTTTCACAGGGGCAGGAGTGGTTGCTTGACGTTCCAGGATTTAGAACATTTAAAAGGAACAGGGAGGGTGGAAAAAGAGGAGGGGGTGCAACATTGCTAATCAGAGAGTGCATCACGCGACAGAAACGAAGGTTGTTGAGGAAGGTTTGTCGACTGAGTCAGTATGGGTGGAAGTTAGGAATAGCAAGGAAACATCCACCGCATTGGGGGTTTTCTACAGGCCACCTAATAGCAGTAGGGGATTGAGGATCTCATAGGCCGGTAGATTTTGGAAAAATGCAGATGTAGCAGGGTTGTTGTTATGGGTGATTTCAACTTTCCCAATATCGACTGGAACCTCCTTAGTGCAATGGTTTGGATGGAGCAGTTTTTGTCAGGTGTGTTCAGGAGGGTTTCCTTACTCAGTATGTAGACAGGCCGATGAGGGGAGAGGCCATTTTGGATTTGGTGCTCTGCAATGAGCCAGGACAAGTGTCAGATCTCGCAGTGGGAGAGCACTTTGGTGAAAGTGATCACAACTACCTCACATTTAGCATAGCCTTGGAGAGTGAAAGGAGCAGTTACCGAGGGAAGATATTTAATTGGGGAAAAGGAAATTATGACGTTATCAGATAGGAGTTGGGAAGTACAGACTGGGAGCAATTATTCCACAGAAAGGGCATAGCAGACATGTGGAGACTAGAAAGGCTTGACAGGTAGGAATAGGGTGAACCCAAAGACGTTTTACTCATACATGAGGAATATGAGAATTATCAGGGAGGAGGTAGAGCCGATCAGGGATAGTGGAGGGAACTTGTGTGTGGAGTCTGAGCAGATAGGGGAAGCCCTAAATGAGTTTTTTGCTTCGGTTTTCACCAAGGAGAGGGAATTGTTGTAAATGAAAACTTAGAGGAGCTGGAATACAGTCTTAACCAGATCAAGATTGATAAAGTTGATGTGCTAGAAATTTTGGAAAACATTAAGACTGATAAATCTCCAGGGCCAGACCAGATTTATCCTAGGCTGCACCGGGAAGCGAGAAAGGAGGTTGCGAAGCCGCTGGAGAGGATATTTGCCTCCTCACTCTCCACAAGAGTCCTACCGGAGGAATGGAAGGAGGCGAATGTTGTTCCGCTTTTCAAGAAGAGTAATAGGGAAATCCCTGGCAATTACAGACCAGTCAGTCTTACATCTGTGATCAGCAAAGTTCTGGAAAGAATTCGGAGGGATAGGATCTATGACTATTTGGCAAAGCATTGTGTGATTAAAGGAAGTCAGCATGGCTTTGTGAGGGGCAGGTTATGTCTCACAAATCTGATTGAGTTCTTTGAGGGGGTGTCAAGACAAGTTGATGACGGTCAAGCAGTAGATGTGGTGGATCCGGACTTCAGCAAGGCATTTGATAAGGTTCCCCATGGTAGGCTCATATATAAAGTCAGGAAGTATGGGATAGAGGAAGAAGTGGCTATCTGGATTCAGAATTGGCTGGCTGACAGAAGGCAGAGTGGTTGTAGATGGAAAGTATTCTGCCTTGAGGTCAGTGTTGAGTGGGGTCCCGCATGGCTCTGTTCTTGGGCATCTGCTTTTTGTAGTTTTTATAAATGACTTGGATGAGGAGGTTGAGAGGTGGGTTAGTAAATTTGCAGATGACACTGAGGTTGGAGGTGTCATCGATAGTATAGAGGGCTACTGCAGGCTGCAGTGCGACACAGACAGGATGCAGAGCTGTGCTGAGAAATGGCAGATGGAGTTCAACCTGGATAAATGCGAAGTGATGCATTTTGGAAGGTCAAACACAAAGGCTGAATATAGGATTAAATACAGGATTCTTGGCAGTGTGGAGGAACAGAGAGATCTGGGTGTGCAAGTACACAGATCCCTCAAAGTTGTCATCCAAGTGGAGAGGGTTGTTAAGAAAGCATATGGTGTTTTGGCTTTCATTAACAGGGGGATCGTGTTTAACAGCTGCAAGGTTTTGCTGCAGCTCTACAAGTCCCTGGAGAGACTACACTTGGAATATTGTGTCCAATTCTGATCGCCCTACAATAGGAAAAATACAGAGGCTTTGCAGAGGGTGCAAAGAAGGTTTACCAGAGAAGGAGGAAGAGAGGAGACCTGATCGAGGTGTACAAAATAATGAGAGGAATAGATAGAGTCAATGGCCAGAGACTTTTCGCCAGGGCAGGATTGACTGGTACGAGGAATCATAGTTTGAAGATATTAAGAGGAAGGTATAAAGGAGACGTCAGAGGTAGGTCCTTTATGCAGAAAGTTGTGAATGCATGGAATACATTGCCAGCTGTGGTGGAAGCAGAGTCACTGGGGACATTAATGGACATGCACATGGATAGCAGGGAGTCGAGGGGTGCGTAGATTAAGTTACTATATTTTACATTAGGATTAAACCTCGGTACAACATCATGGGCCAAAGGGCCTGTTCTGTGCTGTACTTTTCTATGTTCTATCAATAGAGCCTTTTTCACCACACTACATCCATACCCAGTTAGGATGGATAACAAATGCTAGCTTTGCCAGCAATACCCACATCGGAAGAAAGAATTAAAATAAATCTGTTTCACCAAGCTTTTGATTCTAAAACTACATTGAGAAATTCAGTGTGAATACATGTTTGATCACACTCGATCTAGTACCTGCTACATCTTACTGCATTAAATGGTCATAGAGATGTACAGCACGGAAACAGGCTCTTCGGTCCAACCCGTCGATGCCGACCAGATATCCCAACCCAATCAAGGCCCACCTGCCAGCACCCGGCCCATATTCCTTCAAACCCTTCCTACTCATATACCCATCCAGATGCCTCTTGCAATTGTACCAGCCTCCACCACTTCCTCTGGCAACTCATTCCATACATGCACCACTCTCTGCATGAAAAGGTTGCCTTTTAGGTTTCTTGTATATCTTTCCCCTCTCACCTTAAACCTATGCCCTCTGGTTCTGGACTCCCCCACCCAGGGAAAAGACCTTGTCTCTTTATCCTATCCATGCCCCTCATGATTTTACAAACATCTATAAAGGTCACCCCTCAGCCTCTGACGCTCCAGGGAAAACAGCCCCAGCCTGTTCAACCTCTCCCTATAGCTCAGATCCTCCAACCCTGGCAACATCCTTGTAAATCTTTTCTAAACCCTTTCAAGTTTCACAACAGAATTGCAGACCAGATTTGCACGCAATATTCCAACAGTGGCCTAACCAATGTCCTGTACAGCCACAACATGACCTCCCAACTCCTATACTCAATACTCTGACCAATAAAGGAAAGCATACCAAATGCCTTCTTCACTATTCTATCAAAAGGTGCTAGGTAAATGCAAGCTGTTATGTTATGGAAAAAGAAATCACAGTTCAAATTTGTTCCACTTCAGCACAATAGCCTCGGTTCAGTCCTACCAGTGGAGGTGGTAGGGGCTGGAACTATAGCGTCATTTAAGATGTATCTAGACCGATAAATGAACGGGCAGGGAGCAGAGGGATACAGATCTTTGGAAAATAGGTGACAGGTTTAGATAGTGGTTCTGGATCAGCGCAGGCTTGGCAGGCCAAAGTGCCTATTCCTATGCAGTAATGTTCTTTGTTCCTTGTTCTTTAAGATTTGTGCATTATAATTGAATCAACCTAAAAAATGAGGTGCGCCTCATTTTGGTCAGGCAATCCTTTATGAATGAAAAAGATCCATGTTTCCAAAACTTTGTGAAGTTCACTTGAGACAGCCCTATCATCACTTCTAGACTCTGCAAGAGGAGAAATTTCGACATTTTGGGCAAAAGCCCTTCATCAGGACTCTTGCCCAAAAAGTTGATTCTCCTGCTGCTCACATGCTGCCTGATCTGCTTTGCTTTAAAAACACCCCACTTTTTACTCTGATCTCCAGCATCTGCAGTTCTCACTTTCTCCAAGATAAGAAACTTACCAGTCTTTACCACTCTCTCTAATGTCGCAACATACCACATGATGAGCTGAATTCGTAGTACTCACTAGGAAATGGCACAAGGTGGATCCTTCCACTGAAGGCTGCAATATTACATGGAGTACCTCAGGCTGTACCACCCTTGTTATTACAGAATTGTTCCCCACTGCGATAGGCTGACAATCTTGCCAATAACTTCTCACAGTGACCTTTTGAGTAAAAGCATCATTCATTCTGTCCAATAATGGGCCATGCAGACTTAGAGACCGTAAATTCAATCTCATGTCTGTGATTATTTCAAAGAATCAAGACAAGAGATGGACAGCGCAATTGTCTTGGAGCCCCAGTCACACATACTCATGGATCCTTTCTGGAAAAGAGATGTGTGTAGCCATTAGATAAGAATAATGTCATATGCATTAGCAATATATTCCGAATCAGACTCACCATCATTGAAGATTCAGGCAAGAGTTCAAATTTGGGAATTGTGGTGAACGAAAGAGTGGGAAAAATGTGAGAGAGGAAGGAATTGCATGTAGGAAATTATGAATAGACAATTTCAGGAAGGGACAGAGAATGCAGATCTCTTGCACCAGTCAAAAACAAGAGTTGAGGTTAAAATCTGTTCAGCCATGATCTTATTGAATTGTATCATAATGAGCAGACTCATACGGCTGAGTAGCCAAGTATGCTTGTTCATTCCTGGTCCACGAAAACTTCTCAACTAGGCAAGATACAGCTCTAACATGAATTAACACCTTCACTGCGAATAAGGGAGAGGTATGGGAGTGGAGTGTAGAGAACAATGTTCTGCACCATAAGAAAACAAATGCAAACCTAATTGAGTATTTATTAAATCTAATTAGGAAACATTTGGTTTGTTTTATGAAGAAACATGATCACTCTTGAGTGAGTCAGTCAAGTAAGGGTGCAGAACTAAATGTGGGGTGGCACAGTGGCTCAGTGGTTAGCACTGCTGCCTCACAGCACCAGGGTCCCAGGTTCAATTCCAGCTTCAGGTGACTGTCTGTGTGGAGTTTGCACATTTTCCCTGTCTCTGTGTGGGTTTCCTCTGGATGCTCCAGTTTCCTCCCACACAGTCCAAAGATGTGCCGGTCAGGTGAATTGGCCATGCTAAATTGCCCATAGTGTTAGCTGCATTAGTCAGAAGGAAGTGGGTCTGGGTAGGTTACTCTTCAGAGGGACAGTGTGGACTGGTTGCGCCCGAAGAGCCTGTTTCCACACTGTAGGGAATCTAATCTATGCTTTGTGGTACCGTTCTGCTAAGATTCTTCCTTACGATTTAATTACACAGCTTGGTAATGCCAAATGACAAATAATAAACAGTTTTGTTTTTTATCAGCTTAGAAACGTAATAGCTTCTCTCATCCTCATTCCACACTGTTGTCTTGGCTGTCCACAATTTGCTTCAAAACAGCACTAAGTGCTATATTGTTTCAGGACTGATTGAAGAAAGATCAAAGAAAACAAATATTAATCAAGCCAGGCCCAGGTCTAATTCTGATAGTCACCAGACTCTCAACATTACTGTGCTTTCTCCCCAAAGATGTTGTCAGACCTCCTGATTTTCACCAGCAATTTCTGTTTTTGTTCTGATCCAATCATTCCTTTGTATCTGCGAGGGCTCCATTCCTGAGAACCCCTGAAAATGATAAAATTCTCAAGCTTGTTTAAAAAAAAGTTTTAAATCGCATATAAGTGATTTTTGTTAATACGTATTTTTTGGTGCAGATAGGTGAATTCGCAAGTCATGATTTCGCCAGTACGAATGGCTTATTATAAAAGGAAGGTGATTTGTATTCATAGAGGCTCTCCACAATACTATAAACATATGCAAAGATTACTTCAATTTTTCAGACACTGGATTTGAAAATGGGAAAAAGATACTGTTTTAAACCAAAGCGGTATGGAAGAAGGTGGTTTTTTAAAAAAATGAGTGACTGGAACATATTGTGTGCTATATCTACAAGGTGGATTTATTCAAGCAATGGTGAAGGATGCTGGGCACAATCCGTAGGTGTGCATCCAGGGTAGTTTTGTCCAATGACAGACTTTTGGTTGTTTTTTTTCAACCAGGACCAGTTGCGTGCATTCAACAGCACTCAGCATTATAACAATTTTTTGATTGTATCCACTTGCCCATGAACCATTCTTTGTTTGAACAATATAGCAGAAACATCCAATTTGTGAAGGTCAAAACATTCTGTGAACAGTGAAGTACAAGAAAATCCTAAGCAAGTAAATATTCTGTCAGCAAATTCCCTTCTTCGCTTCTCAGCAGCAGTTGGGGTGCTATAATTAGCTGCAACATTCCTCAAATTGGGAGTAACAGCCAGGGCTCCTTCTCCTGATAACATTAAACAATTCGTTTCTGAAAGTGTATGAATGTGGACATCAAGTACACGCAGCCACGGGCTGCTGTGGAACAATCCTTCATCTTTCCATCCCCAACAAATGAACATACTTGCCAACATTTAAACTACTATTCAAATATTAAGAAAAGCCACTTGGATGAAGTCCCAGAAGCGCAACATTCTTGAATTTAGACAAGTGTAGATTACTGAAAACATTCACTACAGATGTGTTGAAGTCAAATCGTGTTTAAGTTACTTAAGATTTTGACAAGGTAGGATCAATCAAAGAAATATTGTCGATCTGGAGTATGTGGGAAAATATATGCTATATAATGTGGATAAATATAAGGTTATCCACTTTGGAGGCAAAAAAAGGAACTAAGATTATTATCCGAATGGTGGCAGTTTAGAAAAAAGATGAAGTGCAACAAGACCTGGGTTGCTGAACAGTTGCTGAAGGTTGGAGTGTAGACACAGCAGGCAATGAAGCAAGCTCATGGAATCATAGAATCCCTACAAGGTGTGAGCAGGCAATTCGGCCATCAAGTCCACACCGACCCTCCGAACAACATCCCACACAGAAATCACATCTCTTTAGCCCACGGCTAATCCACCTAGCCTGCACATCCCTGAATACTGTGGGCAATTTAGTATGGCCAATCCACCTAACCTGCACATCTTTGGATTGTGGGAGGAAACCCATGCAGACACTGGGACAATATACAAACTCTATGCAGACAGTCAGGTGGGTCACCCAAAATGGTGAGCAAGCATTGCTAACCACTGAACCACCATGCCACCCCACTGACCTTCATAGCAAGAGGATTTTAGTATAGGAGTAGGAATGTCTTGCTGCAGTTGTACAGGGCCAAGGTGAGACCACATGTTGTGTGCAGTTATTTTTTTCTCCTAGTCTGAGGAAGGACATTGTTACTATTGAGGGAATCCAGCGAAGGTTCACCAAACTGATTCCTGGGGTGATAGGACTGATATACGAAGAAAGTCTGGATCGACTGGGCTTGCATTCATTGGAGTTTAGAAGAATGACGGAGGGTCTCACAAACCTGATGGGACTGGACAGGCTAGATGCAGGAAGAATGTTCCTGATGTTGGGATGTCCAGAATTAGGGTCACAGCTTAAAAATGTGTTGCTGGAAAAGCGCAGCAGGTCAGGCAGCAAAGGAACAGGAGAATCGATGTTTCAGGCATAAGCCCTTCTTCATAAGCCCGAAACGTCGATTCTCCTGTTCCCTGGATGCTGCCTGACCTGCTGCGCTTTTCCAGCAACACATTTTCAAATCTGAGTTCATCCCTTGTGGTTGGAGGGTTCCTAGGCGGAAGATGAGGCGCTCTTCCTCTAGCCGTCGTGTTGCCATGGTCTGATGGAGGAGGCCACAGTCTAAGAATTCAGGACAGAGATGAGGATGATGCATAATTCTCTACCACAGAAAGCCATTAGGGCTAGTTTGTTAGATACATTCAAGAGGGAGCTGGACATGGCCATGCAGGGATCAAGGAGTAGGGATACTGAAATTGCATGATCAGCCATATTGAATGATGGTGAAGGTCCAAAGGGCTCAATGGCCTACTCCTGCATCTAGCTTCTATACTTCCAAAAGGCATGTGGCAATGTGCAACATTTGGGTTCATCAGCAAAGTTGAAGTTGGAAATGAAAGGAATAGTGGCAGCATGATTAAAATATTGACTGTCAGGAAACAGAGTGGTGAACTTTTTTGGATTGGAGGAAGCTGTATAGTGGGATTCCCAGGGGCAGTTCCAGGACCACTGCTTGTTCTGACCTATGTTAGTGACCAAGACTTGGGCCATACATGCAAATTCAAAATTTGCAGAAGGCTGGTGCTTATACATAAATAAGCACAAGAAGAAAAATACTAGACAATGCAATTCTGTAGAAAGAATGAGGAAAAGCAATACAAAACAAATGACAATTCTAAAGAGGTTCAAAAACAGAAGGAGACAAATATGCAAGAAATATAAATATGGCAGGACAAGTTGGAAAAGTGATTAATATAGACAAGCAGGAGGCTGGAAGAAGACAACAAGCCATGCAGCATCAGGAGGTGGAGAAGTCAACGTTTCAGGACTGGGGGTGACTGTAAGGGGAGCTGAAGATAAAGGGGACGCGGAGTGGGGCAGGTCGTGAGGTGGGGACAGGTGAACACAGGGAGAGGGTACGATCTGGTTGGTTTGATGGAGGAATGAATTCATTTGGTAGCTGGAAGGAAAGATCGGTCATAGGAATGGAAGAGATGGGGAGGTGCTGGGAAGGAAGGTTATTTGAAATTGGAGAACTCAATGTTGAGTCCTCCGGGCTGTAGGCTGCCCAGATGGAAGATGAGGTGCTGCTCCACCAATTTGTTGTCCAATTCGTTGTGGCAATAGAGGAGGCGAAGAATGGTCATACAACATAGAACAGTACAGTACAGGCCCTTCAGGCCGTCATATTGTGCCGGCGTTTCATCGTACTCTAAAATCATACTTATCTACATACCCTTCATTGTACTAATTTTCATGTGTCTACCGAAGAATTGCTTAAATGTTCCCAATGTATCTGACTGCATTGCCATTGCTGGCAGGGCATTCCACGCACTCACCACTCACTTTGTAAAGAACCGACCTCTGACATCTCCTGTAAACCTTCCTCCAGTTATTTTAAAATTATGCCCCCGCGTGATAGACATTTCTGCCATAGGATAAAATCTCTGACTATTCACTCTATGTCTATCATCTTGTACACCTCTATCCAGTCACCTTTCATCTTTCTTTGCTCTAATGAGAAAAGCCCTAGCTTTCTCAACCTTTCTTCATAGGACATATCCTCCAGTCCAGGCAGCATCCTGGTAAATCTCCTCTGCACTCTCTTTAAAGCTTCTACATCTTTCCTATAATGAGGTGACCAGAACTGGACACAATGTTCTAAGTGTGGTCTAACCAGGACTCGATAGAACTACAGCATAACCTCATGGCTCTTAAACTTGATCCCCCTGCTAATGAAAGCCCTCAAACCATACGCCCTCTTTACAACCCTATCAACTCAGGTGGGAACTTTCAGGGACATGGATTCCAAGATCCCTCTATTCCTCCACACTGCCAAGAATCCTCCCTTTAACCCCATACTTTGCATTCAAATTGGACCTGCCAAAGTGAATAACTTCACACTTTTCCAGGTTGAATTCCATCTGCCACTTATCAGGTCAAGGTCTCATTGCAACTTACAACAGCCCGACACGCTATTCGCAACTCCACCAACCTTCGTGTTATCAGCAAACTTACTAACCCACCCTTCCACTTCCTCATCCATGTCATAGAACGTAGAACAATACAGCGCAGAACAAGCCCTGCAGCCCTCGATGTTGCGCCGACCTGTGAACTAATCTAAGCTCATCCCCCTACACTATCCCATCATCATCCATGTGCTTATCCAAGGATTGTTTCAATCTCCCTAATGTGGCTGAGTTAACTACACTGGGCAGGCAGGGCATTCCACACCTTTACCACTCTCTGAGTAAAGAACCTGCCTCTGACATCTGTCTTAAAGCTATCTCCCGTCAATTTGTAGTTATGCCCCGTCATACAAGCTGACGTCGTCATCATCCGAGGGAAAAGATTTCCACTGTCTACCCTATCTAATCCTCTGATCACCTTGTAAGTCTCTATCAAATCCTCACTTAGCCGCCTTCTTTCCAATGAGAACAGACCCAAGTCTCTCCGCCTTTCCTCATAAGACCTTCCCTCCAGACCAGGCAACATCCTGGTAAATCTCCTCTGCACCTTTTCCAATGCTTCCACATCCTTCCTATAATAGGACAACCAGAACTGTACACAAGATTCCAATTGTGGCCGCACTAGCGTTTTGTATGGTTGCAGCATGACATTACAGCTCCGGAACTCAATCCCTCTCCCAATAAACCTAACAAACCTTATGCTTTCTCACTGGCACTATCCACCTGGGTGGCAACTTTCAGCGATCTATGTACATGGACTCCAAGATGCCTCTGCACATCCAGACTACCAAGAATCTTTCCATTGACCCAGTATTCTGCCTTCCTGTTATTCTTCCCAAAGTGCATCACCTCACATTTAGCTGCATTGAGCTCCATTTGGCACTTGTCAGCCCAATTCTGCAGTTTATCCAAGTCCCCCTGCAACATTCTTCCATATTGTCCACTACTCCTCATGCTTTAGTATCATCTGCAAACTTACTAACCCATCCACCTATGTTATAAATGACTTAGATGCAGGCAATGACAAATAGCAGTGGTCCCAAAACAGATCCTTGTGGCACACCATTAGTAACCGCACGGCAGGCTGAATATCCACCACCACTCGCTGCCTTCTTACAGAAAGCCAGTTTCTAATCCAAACTGCTAAATTACCCTCCATCCCATGCCTCCGCATTTTCTCCAAGAGCCTACCATGTGGAACCTTATGAAAAGGCTTTACTGAAGTTCACATACACCATGTCAACTGCCCTACCCTCATCGACATGCTTGGTCAACTTCTCAAAAAACTCAATGAGGCTTGTGAGACATGACCTGCTCTTGATGAAACCATGTTGACTATCTGAAATCAAACTTGCTTGCTAGGTGACTATAAATCTTATCTCTTATAATCCTTTCCAAACTTTTCCTACAACAGACATAAGACTCACTGGTCTATAATTACTTGGGTCATTACTACTGCACTTCTTGAACAACGGCACAACATTTGCAATCCTCCGGTCCCCTGGTACTAAACCTGTAGACACAACGACTCAAAAGATCAAAGCCAAAGGCTCTGCCATCTCCTCCCTAGCTTGCCAGAGAATCTTCGGATAAATCCCATTGGGCCAAGGGAACTTGTCTACTTTCACTCCTTCAGTCATTTATAAACATCACAAAGAGCAGAGGTCCCAGAACCGATCCCTGCAGAACACCACTAGTCACCGACCTGCAGGCTGGATACTTTTTATCTACCACCACCTTCTGTCTTCAATGGGCCAGCCAATTCTTGTCCAGACAGCCAGCTTTCCCTGTATCCTATGCCTCCTTACTTTCTGAATGAGCCTACCATGGGGAGCCTTACCAAATGCCTTCCTAAAATCCATATACACCACATCCACTGCTCTACATTCATCAGTGTGTTTTGTCACATGCTTAAACAATTCAATAAGGTTTGAGAGGCATGACCTGCCCCTCACAAAGCCATGCTGACTATCTCTGATCAAACTATGGTTTTCCAAGTAATCATAAATCCTGTCTCTCAGAATCTTCTCCAATACTTTGCCCATCACTGATGTAATAACTGGTCTGTAGTTCCCAGAATTATCCCTATTCCCTTTCTTGAACAAGGGAATAACATTTGCCAACCTCGAGTCATCTGGTACTACTCCAGTGGACAGTGAAGACGCAAAGATCATCACCACAGGTGCAAGAATCTCTTCCCTCGCTTTCCATAGTAACCTAGCATATATCCCATCTTACCCAGGAGATTTATCCATCCTTACATTTCTCACATTTTTCAGCATCAATCTGTTCTAGCATATCTGTCTGTTTCACACCGTCCTCAGAAACGTCAAGGTCCCTCTCAGTAGTGAATACTGAAGAAAAGAATTTATTAAGGGCCTCCCCTACTTCATCCAACTCCACGTGCATGTTCCCTCCACTATCCCTGATCGGCCTTACCCTCATTCTGGACATCCTTACGCAAGTGTAGAACGCCTTAGGGTTTTCCTTAATCATACCTGTTAAGCTTTTTTTATGCCCCCTTCTAGCTCTTCTTCAGTTCCTTCCTGGCCACCTTATAACCCTCTAAAGCTGAGAGAGTGAGAGTGAGACCGAGACCCCTCTACTCAGCTTATCTACATTTGGGTCAAAAGCCCTCCTGGGACTCACGTGACAAAACTGCTCCATCCAAACTATTTGAACTAGTAGGTTCCAATCAATATTAGGGAAGTTAAAGTCACCCATAACAACAACCCTGTTACTTCTGCACATTTCCAAATTCTGCTTCCCAATCTACTCCTCAGTGTCTCTGTTGCTATTGGGGGGCCTACAGAAAACTCCCAATAAAGTTACTGGAGCCGTCCCTGCTCTAAACGCTCCCCCTCCAAACGCAATAAAGCCAGAATCCCCTTGTCCTCACTTGCCACATCATCAGTCTCCACATCCAATATAACGTATCATCCTTAAACACCTCCGCCAACTCTAATTAGACCATCACCAAGAACATCTTCCCCTCCCCACCTCTCGCTGCCTTCCACAAGGACCGCTACCTTCGCCAATCCTTGGTTCATGCCACTCTCCCCTCGAACCCCAAGGTACCTTCCCCTGCAATTGAAAAAGATGCAAAACCTGTCAGCACATCACGCCCACCTCACCTCCATCCCGGCCCCAAACGGTCCTTCCAGGTGAGACAGGTGTTGACCTGCCTCTCCTCCAACCTAGTTTACTGTATTCGGTGCTCCCCTACATGGTCTTCTATATATTGGGGAGACCAAACAAACTCAGGGCACATTTCACTGAGCATCACAGCCGGACCTGCAGGGGGCCAACCTGACCTCTCATTTCAATTCCTCTTCCCACTCCCTTTCCAACATGACCATCCTTGGGCTCTTCCATTGCCAAGCGACAAATTGGAGGAACAACAACTCATCATCCGCCTGGGTAGCGTACAGCCTGAAGGACTCAACATTGAGTTCTCCAATTTCAAATAATCTCCCTTCCCATCCCCCGACTCCCTTTCCAGCCCCTCCTCTACCTTCCTTTCCTCTGACCAATCCTTCCTTTCAACTACCAAATGGATTTATTCCTCCCATCGCTAAACCAGGTCATACCCTCTACCTGTGATCATCTATCCCTACATCACCACTCCCCACCCCCTTCCCCCTTTATCTGCAGGTCGCCTCACACTCAAGAAGTCCTGAAGAAGGGTTACATCCGAAATGTTGACTTTTCCACCTCCTGACAACATAATGGAGAGCATTTTCAACTAGAAGGTGGTACTCAACTCCACAAAGACTATGCAGTGGTTACTCTTATCAATACTGTCATGGGCAGATATACCTGCAGCCAGCAGACTGATAAGGATTAGGTTTAGCATGTTTTTCCCTCTTGTTGGTTCCCTCACTACCTGTCGCAGTCTATGTTCTATGTTCTATGGATATACCTGCAGCCAGCAGACTGATAAGGATTAGGTTTAGCATGTTTTTCCCTCTTGTTGGTTCCCTCACTACCTGTCGCAGTCCCAGTCTAGCAGCCATGTCCTTTAGAACCCAACCACTCGATCAGTAGTGTTGCTGTCTAATTAATGTTCCTGATTTCTGAAGAAGGGTCACTGGACTCAAAAACATTAACTCTGCTTCTCCTCCACAGATGCTGCCAGACATGCTGAGTTCTCCACCAGGATTTTGCCTGGGATGGAGCCTTGATGAGAAGTTGGATAAGCTCAGGTTCTTCTCCTTAGAGCAGAGAAGTTTAAGGGGATATCTGCTAGAGGTGTATAAGATTACAAGGGGCATGGACAGGGTTAATAGAAAGCAGTTATCCCCTGAGTTGAAGGTCAATGCAAGGGGGTATAATTTTAAAATGCAAGGCAGGAGGTTGAGAGTGGATTTGAGGAAATCCTTTTCACCCAGAAGGTGGTGGGTATCTGGAATGCACTGCCTAGGTGGGTATTTGAGGCAGGAAACCTCACAAACATTACAAAGTACTTGGATAAACACTTGAAATGTCAAGTGTTAATAAGTGGGATGTGTGTAGATTTAAACGTATGTTTTGTTTTGTCAGTGCAGACCCATAACTCTTGATTCCCTGACTAAAACCTCATCTTAGTCTTGAGCATAAATAATGACCCAATCACATCAGACCTCCATGGAAAAGAATTCCACAGATTAATTAACGTCAGAGAATAAATTCCTCATCTCAGTCTGAAATGTGTAATCCCTAATTCTGAGATTATGCCTTCTGATCCCAGACTCTCCCACAAGGGGAAACAATCTTTACACATCAATTCTGTCAAGTCCTCTAAGAGTCTTGTGCGTTTCAATAACATTACTTCTCATTTTTATTATATTCTAAGACAACATGCTCACTCTACACAATGTTCTTGTTAAATACAGAAAACTGGTGAGCATTTTTCTTTAAATCAGAGTTCATCAGTCCAGTAAATTGAACACTTTGGGTAGTGTTACTAAATCTTTTCACACTTGTGTTGATCTCAGGAACAGTGGGGCTTCATTCCCTGTGCACTATCCTAGCAGGTTGTGACAGTGACCTATAGTACCTTTCATTCTTCCACCATCCCTATGTCACTCTCAATTTATGGTAATTCCAATCAATATGTTCATTCCAAACTGCAAGAAACGCTTTTAAGAATAACCAGCACAGAACAGCAGAGATAGCCCCAGAGCACCGTCAATACAGTACTGGTGTTTCCTGCTTTCTAACATATAAGGCCCACTGAAAATGTTACCTAGTAGGGTGACGAAATGTCTGAGAATGAACCTTCCAGTTCAGTGAGCAAACCTACATCCAGAACCTCAAACTGAACTACAAATCTCTCAAAACTCGCTATAAGCCATTTATGCTTGTTTCTGTTGCACTGGTTTGAAGATATTAAACTTCTCTATTCCAGAATGCAGGTTGGCCTCTAGCACAATAAAAGACCATGTTTTCACCACATTCATGTACAGCAAGTTGAAGATGTGCACATTATTGCACTACATCATGGAAGCTTCCAGAATAAAAGTTTGAAGGACACAAGCAAATTCACTGAAATAATGTTGCGGATCATGAATCATGCTATCCTCAAGATGGCAACCACTGATGTGTGTGTTCAAGACAAAGTACTTCTCAACAAATGGCAAAAAAACATACACAAGGCAAACAACTTAAATCTGCTTTAATTTCAGTGGTTTAAAAATGTCAATTTTGGTTTCATTATTCACCCCATACTCAGTGGAACTTACTGCTTCAAACCAAAATAAAATTCAGGTAAGTACAACATATGCATCCAACTCAATATGACATCAGCAAACAGAAAGCAGACAAAACATAATTAATTCAGACAATTTATTTTTTGGAATGATTCACAATCTTGTCTTTTGAAGTCTTGGTTTTCGATCCAGTGGGTCAGTTTCAGATGACATCATATGAAATACAAGAGACAAAAGAAAATAATGTGTAATATGATGAGAGCTCATTCAACTACTTTTTGATTTTGTCATGGATACCAAAAGAAATCCATCCAGCGAACAAGACAATTTGAAGACTGCATCAGATTAAAACAATGGCTTGCATTGCTTTGGAAGGAACAGTATGTCAAAAGCATCACCCTCACCTCTGAGGCATAAGGTCCCAGGTCAGTGCACCTTCCTGGGCCAGAGCATTAAAATTTGTGCTAAAACCCCAGCACAGTATTGAGGGACTGCTAGAGGTGTCAACTCTCATAGGAGATGTTGAAATGAGGTGCCAACTGCAACAAACATGAAGAATACTGGAGAAACTCAGCAGGTCTGTTACCAATTGATTTTAACACTACTGTGAATCCTTTTGCAAGGATACCTGCCTAGAAGTTTTCTTCCTCTCGCTACAAGAATCTCAGTGAGTCTCTATCTCACTGCAACCCCCAGGTCATCTCCTCTGCCACCCTGCCTCTATTCCTGATGAATAGAGGTAGGGGTATAAATTACCCAAAACGTAAATTTTCCTGCTCCTCAGATGCTGCCTGACCTGCTGTGCTTTTCCAGCACCACTCTAATCTAGACTCAGGGGTATAAATACTACTACCTTCTCCAAGGCAATTACAAATAAGCAATAAATGTCCAAGCTATGGATGTCCATTTGGAGTCATATTCAGATCTATAGCACAGATGGCCCATCAAGTCTACACCGTTTAAAAGCGATTACCTAATGATTTCTAATCCATAGACTAGTATGCCTTGGCATCATAAGTGCGCATCTAAATACTTCTTAAATGTTAATAAGGTTTCCGCCTCTATCACCCTTACAGACAGTGAGTTCCAGATTCCTACCATCTCCTGGGTGACAAAGATTTTCCTCACAGATCCTCTCAATCTCCTACCTCTTGGTTTGAATCTATGCCCTCGGTTATTGACCCCCTCCATCAAAAGGAAATGTTTCTTCCTGTTTATCCTGTCTATAACCCTGATAATTTCATACAGCTCAACCATGACTCACCTCAGTCTCCTCTGTTCCAAGGAAAATCACCCCAGTCTATCTAATATTTGTCATAAGTAGAACTTTCCAGCTCAGGCACCACCCTGGTAAATCTCCTGTGTACCCTCTCCAGTGAAATCACATTCCTCTCATACTGTGGATTGCAGAACTGGAGTACTCTATTTGCAGTCTAAACAAATCTTTATACAGTTCTTAAACTCTATGCCACAACTAATAAAGGCAAGTATCTTATATGCTTTCTTAATCGTTTTATCTATCTGTTTCACTAACTTAAGACTTGTGTACATGCAACCCAAGGCCCCCATTATCTTCATGCTTCCAAGTCCTACGTTTCACCAAGTATTCCCTTGCTTTATATGTTCTGCCCAAACACATCATCTCACTCTTAACCGATTGAGTTTCATTTGCCACTTTTCAGCCCACTGATATCCTCCTACAGCCTCAGGCTATCCTCCTATTTACCACCCCACCAATTTCATTTCATCCACCAACTGATCAATCTTCCTATATTCAAGACTAAATCATTTATGTAAATAACAAATAGCAAGGGCCCAAACGCTGATCCCTGCGGAATCCACTGCACACAGGCTTCCAGTCACAAAGACACCTCACGACGATCACCCTCTGCTTCCTGTCATTCATTCAATTCTGGATCCAGAATTTTCTTGGATCGCATGGGCTCTTGCCTTTGTATTCAATCTCTCTTGCAGGACCTTATCAAAAACCAAACTAAAAGTACAGACTACATTGAATGCATTGCCTTCATCTACACACCTAGTCACCTCTGAAAAATTCAATTCATTTGGTCAGAAATAACTTCCCCTTAACAAAACCATGCTGATTGCATTTGGACAGGCAGGGATTAACCAAGACAGATGAATTCAATTGTTTCCAATAAGTTCCCCATCACACAGGTTAAACTGACTGGCCTGTAGTAGAACATAGCAGGACAGCACAGAACAGGCCCTTCAGCCCACGATGTTGTGCCGACCATTGATCCTCATAGAGCATAGAACATAGAACATAGAAGAATACAGCGCAGTACAGGCCCTTTGGCCCTCGATGTTGCGCCGATCCAAGCCCACCTAACCTACACTAGCCCACTATCCTCCATATGCCTATCCAATGCCTGTTTAAATGCACATAAAGAGGGAGAGTCCACCACTGCTACTGCCAGGGCATTTCATGAACTCACGACTCGCTGAGTAAAGAATCTACCCCTAACATCTGTCCTATACCTACCAGCCCTTAATTTAAAGCTATGCCCCCTCGTAATAGCTGACTCCATACGCGGAAAAAGGTTCTCACGGTCAACCCTATCTAAACCCCTAATCATCTTGTACACCTCTATCAAGTCACCCCTAAACCTTCTTTTCTCCAATGAAAACAACCCTATGTGCTTCAGCCTTTCGTCATATGATCTTCCTACCATACCAGGCAACATCCTGGTAAACCTCCTCTGCACCCGTTCCAGTGTCTCCACATCCTTCCTATAGTATGGCGACCAAAACTGCACACAATACTCCAGATGCGGCCGCACCAGAGTCTTATACAACTGCAACATGATCTCAGGACTCCAGAACTCAATTCCTCTCCCAATAAAAGCCAGTACGCCATATGCCTTCCTCACCGCACTATTTAACTGGATGGCAACTTTCAAAGATCTGTGTACATGGACACCAAGATCCCTCTGCTCATCCACACTACCAAGTATACGGCCATTAGCCCAGTACCTTTTTGTTACTCTTACCAAAGTGAATCACCTCACACTTAGCTACATTGAACTCCATTTGCCACCTTTCTGCCCAGTTCAGCAGCTTATCTATATCCCGCTGTAACCTGACACATCCTTCCTCACTGTCAACAACTCCACCGACTTTCGTATCATCCGCAAACTTGCTCACCCAACCGTCTAACCCCTCCTCCAGGTCATTTATAAAAATGACAAACAACAATGGTCCCAAAACAGATCCTTGCAGAACACCGCTAGTAACAGCACTCCAAGATGAACCTTTACCATCAACTACTACCCTCTGTCTTCTTCCAGCCAATCCACTCCTAATCCAAACCTCCAACTCACCCTCAATGCCATACCTCCACATTTTTTGAAGTAGCCTACCATGGGGAACCTTATCAAACGCCTTACTAAAATCCATATACACCACATCTACCACTTTCCCCTCGTCCACCTCCTTAGTCACCTTCTCAAAGAATTCAATAAGGTTTGTGAGGCACGACCTGCCCTTCACAAAACCATGCTGACTATCCTTGATCACATTATTCCTATCCAGATGTGCATAAATCCTATCCCTTACAATTCTCTCTAAGACTTTGCCCACAACAGAAGTGAGACACACCGGCCTATAGTTACTAGGGTTATCCCGACTCCCCTT
>NC_057713.1:927997-934337 GCF_004010195.1 Chiloscyllium plagiosum
GTCATCGAATTGTGGTCACTGTCCCCAAAGTGCTCACCTACCTCCAATTCTAACACATGGCCTGGATTGTTACTCAGAACCAAATCCAGTATGGCCTCACCTCTTGTTGGCCTGTCTACATATTGTGTCAGGAAACCCTCCTGCACACATTGGACAAACACCGACCCATCTAACGAACTAGAGCTATAGCTTTCCCAATCAATATCAGGAAAGTTAAAGTCCCCCATAACAACCACCCTATTACTGTCACTCATCTCCTGAATCACCTTCCCTATCCTTTCTTCGATGATTCTAGGACTATTAGGAGGCCTGTAAAAAAAACTCCTAACAGGGTGACTATCCTCGCAATCCTTTCTTCTACGTTTCTAGGACTATTAGGAGGCTTGTAAAAAACTCCTAACAGGGTGACCTCACCTTTCCTATTCCTAACCTCAGCCCAAACTACCTCAGATGGCGAGTCTTCATCCATCGTCCTTTCCAGTGCTGTAATACGCATGTATGCACTCTCAAATTTCTGTGACCATATGCATGTCCAGCAGTCTCTTAAATGTCCCCAATGACCTCGCTTCCACAACTGCTGCTGGCAACGCATTCCATGCTCTCACAACTCTCTGTGTAAAGAACCCGCCTCTGACATCCCCTCTATACTTTCCTCCAACCAGCTTAAAACTATGACCCCTCGTGTTAGTCATTTCTGCCCTGGGAAATAGATAGAGTGGATAGCCAGAGACTATGCCTCTCATTATCTTGTATACCTCAATTAGGTCCCCTCTCCTCCTCCTTTTCTCCAATGAAAAACGTCCGAGCTCAGTCAACCTCTTTTCATAAGATAAGCCCTCCAGTCCAGGCAGCATCCTGGTAAACCTCCTCTCAACCCTCTCCAAAGCATCCACATCTTTCCTATAATAGGGCGACCAGAACTGGACGCAGTATTCAAGTGCGATCTAACCAAAGTTTTATAGAGCTGCAACAAGATCTCACGACTCTTAAACTCAATCCCCCTGTTGATGACAGCCAAAATACCATATGCTTTCTTATCAACCCTGTCCACTTGGGTGGCCATTTTAAGGGGTCTATGAACCTGCACACCAAGATCCCTCTGTTCCTCCACACTGCCAAGAATCCTATCCTTAATCCTGTACTCAGCTTTCAAATTCGACCTTCCAAAATGAATCACCTCGCATTTATCCAGGTTGCATTCCATCTGCCACTTCTCAGCCCATCTCTGCATTCTGTCAATGTCCCGCTGCAGCCTACAACAGCCCTCTATACTGTCAACGACACCTGTGTCATCTGCAAACTTGCTCACCTATCCTTCAATCCCCTCATCCAAGTCATTAATAAAAATTATTAACAGTAGAGGCTCAAGGACAGAGTCCTGTGGAACACCACTCACCACTGACTTCCAGGCAGAATATTTTCCTTCTACTACCACTCGCTGTCTTCCGTTGGCCAGCCAATTCTGTATCCAGACAGCTAAGTTCCCCTGTATCCCATTCCTCCTGACCTTCTGAATGAGCCTACGATGGGGAACCTTATCAAATGCCTTGCTGAAGTCCATATACACCACATCCACAGCTCGACCCTCATCAACTTTTCTAGTCACATCCTCAAAGAACTCGATAAGGTTTGTGAGGCATGACCTGCCCCTCACAAAGCTGTGCTGACTGCATTTAATCAAGCCATGCTCTTCCAGATGGTCATAAATCTTCTCCCTCAGAATCCATTCTAACACCTTGCAGACGACAGACGTGAGACTTACTGGTCTGTAATTGCCGGGGATTTTCCCTATTTCCTTTCTTGAAGACAGGAATTATATTTGTCCTCAGGTACGACTCCAGTGGAGAGCGAGGATGCAAAGATCTTCGCAACTGGCGAAGTAATGGCATTTCTCGTTTCCCAAAGCAGCCAAGGACAAATCTGGTCTGGGCCAGGCGTCTTGACAAAATTTTCAGCACATCAGCTTCCTCTATCTCTATCCATTCCAGCATGCACACCTGCTCTTCAAAGGTTTCATTCACTACAAAGTTTGCTTCTTTCGTAAAGACAGAAGCAAAAAACTCATTTAGGGCTTCCCCTACCACCTCAGACTCCACACACAAGTTCCCTATGCTATCCTTGATCAGCCCTACTCTTTCTTTGACCATTCTCTTATTCCTCACATAAGTGTACTGGTATATTGATTGCTCCCTTCTTCAATGATGGTAACACAATGACTGTCCTCCAGTCCCTCTGGCACCTCTCCTACAGGCATAGAACTGAAAATAATTGCCAGCTACTCGCAGTTATTTCCATCTTTGCCTCACTTAGCAGCCTGGGATACATTTCATTTATTGGAGATCTACCTGTTTTTGAGCCTGCCAGACCACTCAAAACCTTCTCTCTGTGTTAATATCACAGTCCTTCACCTGCAAATCTTTGGATTGTGGGAGGAAACCAGAGCACCCGGAGAAAACCCACGCAGACACGGGGCGAATGTGCAAACTCCACACAGACAGTCGCCCAAGGCTAGAATCGAACCTTGGACCCTGGTGCTGTGAGGCAACAGTGCTAACCACTGGGCTACTGTGCCACCCCTCACTGTGCACGATACCGCCTAGCTTAGTGTTATTTGCAAACTTACTAATCATGCCTTGTACATTCTCATCCAAATCATTGATATAGATAACAAACAGCGATGGGCCCAATACCAACCCCTGAGACACTCCACTAGTCACATGCCTCTAGTCCGAAAGGCATGCTTCCACCATTATGTTCAGCCTCCTATCATCAAGCCAATGGTGTACCCAATTTGCCAGCTCCCTCTGGATTCTAACCAATCTAACCTTCCAGAGTAGCCCACCATGTGGAACCTTATCAAAGGACTTACCGAAATCCATATATAGATTAGGTCTGCTGCCCTTCCCAGTCACTCCATCAAAGAACTCCAACAGATTTGTGAGGTACGATCTCCCAAGCACAAAGCCATGCTGAGTACTCCTAATCAAACCCTGTCTTTCCAAATGCAATTATATCTAATCTATCAGAAGCTTCTCAATAAACTTATCTACCATAGATGTTAGGCTTACTTGTCGACAGTTTTCTTTGCAGCCCTTCTTGGATAACAGCACAGCATTTGCTACTCTGCATGTCTTCCAGGACTTCACCCATAGCTAACAATAGAACATAGAACAGTACAGCATAGTACAGCCCTTCGACCCTCGATATTGAGCCAAGCATTTACATTAATCTAAGATCAACCTAACCTACACACCCCTCAATTTCCTTCCAGACATCTCCTTGTCCAGCAGTTGCTTAAATGTTCCTAAGGTCTCTGACTCTACCACCACTGCTGGCAGTGCATTCCACACACCCACCACTCTGCATAAAGAGCCCTCCTCTGACATCTCCTCAATACTTCCTCCAATCACCTTAAAATTATGACCCCTCATGACAGACTTTTCTGCTTTGGGGAAAAGTCTCTGGCTACCAATTCTATCTATGCCTACCTTGTACACTTCTATCAGGTCTCTTCCTTCTTCTCTCATGTATGAAAAGTTCAAGCTCACTCAACCTCTCTTCATAAGACAAGCCCTTCAATTCAGGCAGCATCCTTCCTATAATGAGGCGACCAGAACTGGACACAATATTCCAAGTGTGGTCTAACCAGGGCTTCACAGAGCTGCAGCAAAACCACGTGGATCTTAAACTCAATCCCCCATTAATGAAAGCCAAAACACCTATCAATTTGGATGGCAACTTTGAGGGATCCATGTACGTGGACCCCAAGATCCCGCAATTCCTCCACACTGCCAAGAATCCTGTCTTTAACCCTGTGTTCAGCCTTCAAATTCAACCTTTCAAAATGGATCACTTTGCATTTATCCAGGTTGAACTCCATCTGCCACTCCTCAGCCCAGCTCTACATCCGGTCAATGTCTTGTTGTAGCCTGCAGCAACCCTCAACATTGTCTACGACACCACCAACCTTTGTGTCATCGGCAAGCTTACTAACCCAAACTTCCACTTCTTCACCCAAGTCATTATAAAAACTACTAAGAGCAGAGGCCCAAGAACAGATCCTTATGGGTCACCACTGGTCACCGACCTCCAGCGGAATGCTTTCCATCCACTACCACTTGCTGTCTTCTTTCGGCCAGCCAATTCTGTATCCAGATTGGCAAATGTCCCTGTATCCCATACCTCCAAACTTTCTGAATGAGCCTACCCTGGGGAACCTTATCAAATGCCTTACTGAAATCCATGTACACCACATCCACTGCTCAACCTTCGTCAATATGTCTCGTCACATCCTTAAAGAACTCATTAAGGCTTCTGAGGCATGACCTGCCCCCTCATAAAGCCATGCTGACTATCTTTAACCAAACTATATTTTTCCTAGTCATAAATCATATCTCTCAGAATCCTTTCCTGTACTTTGCTTTCCACAAATGGAAGGCTGACTGGTCTGCAATTCCCAGGGATTTCCTTATTCCCTTTCTTGAACAGAGGAACAATATTTGCTTACCTCCAATCAGCCGGTACTACTCTCATGAACAGCGAGGATGCAAAGATCGTCGCCAGAGGCGCAGCAATCTCATTTCTTGATTCCCATAGTAACCATGGATCTATCTAGTTCAGCCCTGGGGACTTATCTATCTTGATGCTTTCCAGAATTTTCAGCTCATCTACTTTCTTAATATCAATCTGTTCAAGCCTATTAATGTGGTCCACGGTGTTCTCACTATCAACAAAGTCCCTCTCTCTACTGAATACTGAAGCAAAAAACTCATTTAGGGCCGCCCTTACATCTTCAGACTCCAGGCACAAGTCCCCTCCACTATCTCTGATCGGCCCTATGCTCTCTTTGTTATTCCTCATCTAAGTGCCTTTGGTCTTTCCCTAATCCTTCTCTCCAAGGCTTTCTCGAGAACCTGTCGTCTTTCGGCCAGCCAATTCTGTATCCAGATTGGCAAATGTCCCTGTATCCCATACCTCCAAACTTTCTGAATGAGCCTATCCTGGGGAACCTTATCAAATGCCTTACTGAAATCCATGTACACCACATCCACTGCTCAACCTTCGTCAATATGTCTCATCACATCCTTAAAGAACTCATTAAGGCTTCTGAGGCATGACCTGCCCCCTCACAAAGCCATGCTGACTATCTTTAATCAAACTATATTTTTCCTAGTCATAAATCATATCTCTCGGAATCCTTTTCTGTACTTTGCTTTCCACAAATGGAAGACTGACTGGTCTGCAATTCCCAGGGATTTCCTTATTCCCTTTCTTGAACAGAGGAACAATATTTGCTTACCTCCAATCAGCCGGTACTACTCTCATGAACAGCGAGGATGCAAAGATCGTCGCCAGAGGCGCAGCAATCTCATTTCTTGATTCCCATAGTAACCATGGATCTATCTAGTTCAGCCTTGGGGACTTATCCATCTTGATGCTTTCCAGAATTTTCAGCTCATCTACTTTCTTAATATCAATCTGTTCAAGCCTATTAATGTGGTCCACGGTGTTCTCACTATCAACAAAGTCCCTCTCTCTACTGAATACTGAAGCAAAAAACTCATTTAGGGCCTCCCTTACATCTTCAGACTCCAGGCACAAGTCCCCTCCACTATCTCTGATCGGCCCTATGCTCTCTTTGTTATTCCTCATCTAAGTGTCTTTGGTCTTTCCCTAATCCTTCTCTCCAAGGCTTTCTTGTGCACCCTAAGCTCTCCTCAGTCCATTTTTGAGTTCTTTCCCAGCTACCCTGTAATCCTATAAAGCTAGGCCAGACTCTTGCTTCCTTAAGTATGCTTCCTTCTTCCTCTACAGGAGAAATTCCTCTGCTCTTGTTGTCCAAGACTCCTTCCACCTTACCATTCCTTGCCTGTCTCAGTGGAACAAAGTTATCCAACGCTCACAAGTGCTCCTTAAATAGTCTCACATTTCTGTCATGCATTTCCCATCGAACAACTGTTCCCAATTTATACTCCACAGTTCTGTATGTCTAATAGCAATATAATTACCCTTCCCCAATTAAATACCTTCCTATACTGTCTGCTCTGATCCCTCTCCATGGCTATGGTAAAGATGAGGCAGTTGTGGTCACTGTTACCGAAATACTCTTCTACAGAGTGATTTAAAACCTGGCTCATTGCCTAGCACCAAATCAAATGCTTGTACCTGAACCACACTTCCTTTTTTCTGGTCAAAGCCTCAATATTTCCAGTCATCCAGGGTACCCTCTTCTTGCCAACCTTACCCTTCACCGTACAGGAACATATAGACCTTGAACTCTAGCTATCTCACTTTTAAAGACCAAATCAACAATGATGCAAAAATATCAGCCAGGGCCCCT
>NC_057713.1:934846-989635 GCF_004010195.1 Chiloscyllium plagiosum
AGATCAAGTTTTGCCCCTTCTCAACTAGGACCCTCTATATACTGCTAACAGACAGTCCTAATCTATATTAGGAAAATTAAAATCCACTACTATGACAATCCTATTGCTCCTGCGGGTCTCCCAGTCTCCATATTTGTTTCTCTAATTCCCGATGACTATTTGGGGAATAGCTTAGCTCCACTACTTTTCCCAAGTTACCCTTTTACCCTTTATGTACCTATAAAATAACTTAGGAATATGTTTTGTTTTACCTCTCATTTATCTCTCATGCCCTTTAGATGCAGTTTAATGTGGATAAATGTATGGTTATCCACTTTGGTGGCAAGAACAGGAAGGCAGACTACTACCTCAATGGAATCAATTTATGTAAAGGGGCAGTACAGAGAAATCTGGGTGTTCTTAAATGCCGGAGGAAACACCACAGAAGCGCTTCACAGGAGGCTCCCAAGGACTGAGGATGTCACCAAGACAGGGGACGAAACGTTTGCAACAAAAACTTCCAGCTCGGCGAACAGAACCACAGCAACGAGCACCCGAGCTACAAATCTTCTCACAAACTTTGAATCCTTTGACAGCTAGGCTTTGCTTGATTTGTTGGTCCCACCCCTTATCTTCATTAGAATATGTTGGCTCTGTACACTTTATTTTCTGCTTGAATATGTCCCAAAGGTCTAACACAAATTTACCTAAAAGAATCTGCTCCCAATCCACTCTGGCCAAGACTTATTGATTGTATTAAAATTAGCCTTGCCCCAGTTTACAAAGAAAGAACAAAGAACAAAGAACAAAGAAAATTTACAGCCCAGGAACAGGCCCTTCGGCCTCCAAGCCTGAGCCGATCCAAATCTACTGTCTAAACCTGTCGGTCAATTCTGTATCTAAGCATCTGTATCCTTCTGCTCCCCACCTGCTCATGCCTTTATCCAGATGCATCTTAAATGAATCTACTGTGCCTGCCTCTACCACCTCTGCTGGCAAATGCCCAGCACCCTCTGTGTGGAGTACTTACTGTGTGTATTCCCCTTAAACTTTCCACCTCTCACCTTGAAAGCATGACCTCTCGTCATTGAATCCTTCACCCTGGGAAAAAACTTGTCTCTATCCACCCTGTCTATATCCTTCATGATTTTGTAAACCTCAATCAGGTCCTCCCTCAATTCTCCTTTTTCTAGTAAAAATAAACCTAACCTACTCAGCCTCTCTTCATAGCTAGCACCTTCCATACCAGGCAACATCCTCGTAAACCTTCTCTGCACCCTGTCCAAAGCGTCTACATCCTTTTGGTAATGTGGTGCCCAGAACTGTACACAGTAGTCTAAATGCGGCCGAACCAATGTCTTGTACAATTTTAACATGACTTGTCAGCTCTTATACTCAATACCCCGTCCAATGAAGGCAAGCATACTATATGCCCTCTTGACCACTCTATCCACCTGGACAGCAACCTTCAGGGTACAATGGACCTGCACTCCCAGATTTCTCTGCCCATCAACTTTTCCAAGACTCTTCCGTTCATTGTATAATTAATTCTAGAATTAGTCTTGCCTAAATGCATCACCTCACATTTGTCTGAATTGAAAACCATCTACCACTTTTCCGCCCAACTCTCCAGTCTATCTATATCCTCCTGTATTCTCTGACAGTCCCTTATGCTTTCTGCCATAGAACACCCTGCACACCATGTGACTTCACATTCTCCATTAGTTGATCATGGAGAACCTTACCAAACGCCTTACTAAAATCCATTTATATGACATCAACAGCCCTTCCTTCATCTATCAAGTTGGTCACTTCCTCGAAGATCTCTATTAAGTTGGTAAGGCATGATCTCCCCCGCACAAAACCATGTTGCCCATCACCGATAAGCTCATTTTTTTCCAAACATAAATAGATCCTATCCTTCAGTACCCTCCCCAGCAACTTTCCCACCACTGACGTCAGGCTCACTGGTCTGTAGTTACCTGGAATATCCCTACTACCCTTCTTTTACAGGTGGACAACATGAGCAACCTTCCAGTCCTCTAGCACCTCACCTGTATTAAAGGATGCCACAAAGATAACTGTTAGTGCCCCAGCTATTTCTTCTCTCGCCTCCCTCAGCAACCTGGGATAGATCCCATCCAGTCCTAGGAATTTGTCCACCTTAATAACCTCCAGCATACCCAACACATCTTCCCTACTTATGTCAACGTGATCCAGACCAATCAAACTTCTACCTCTTATCGCAGGATTCATCATGTCCCTCTCCTCAGTGAAGGAGATGTGGCTGTGGTAGCGAGTCTGTTTGAGAACGTGGCTGAAGAGCTTCTGGGCAGAGGAGATGACCTGGGGTGTGCAGTGAGAGAGGGACTCACTGAAATCCTTGTAGAGGGAGGAAGACAGCTTCATCAAGGAAGGCATCCGTGCAAGAGGATTCACAGTAGGTTAAAATCTTCGAGGAGAAAGTGAGGACTGCAGAAGCTGGAGATCAGAGCAGGAGAATCGACGTTTCAGGCATCCTGCTCCTTGGATGCTGCCTGACCTGCTGCGTTTTTCCAGCAACACATTTTCAGCTCTGATCTCCAGCATCTGCAGTCCTCACTTTCTCCTCTCCTCAGTGAGTACTGACGCAAAGTAATCATTCAGAATCTCACCCATTCTCTCAGGTTCGGCTCACAGCCTTCCTTCATTATCTTTTAGTTGACCAATCCTTTCTCTAGTTACCTGCTTGCTTCTTATATAAGAATAAAATGCTTTGGGACTTTCCTTAATTCTGCTAGCTAAAGTTTAGGCTTTTGATTTCAGGCCCATCCTAATCCTTTCCCATGACAATATTGAATCTAATGGAGTTATGATCGCTGTCTGCAAAATGACTTCCCACTGACACGTGAACCAACTGCCTGGCTTTACTACCTAAAATTACGTTCAGGACCTTGTTCTCTCTTTTAGGATCTTCTATATGCAGCTAAAAGCTGACCTAGATGCATGTTAATAATTCCCCTCCCTCTAAGTGTATGACTACCCCATTAATTTTGGGGAAGTGGAAATTCCCTATCATCACCTTATCATAGTACTTTTACACATCTTTGAAATTTGCCTACATATCTGCTCTTTCATTTCTCCCATTCTGTTGGAGGGCTTACAGTTCATTCCCAGCAATGTGACTCGTCCATTTTGGTTTTTAAGTTCTAACCTTTTTTTGATTAGCCTCAGATGTCATCCCTCCTTACTGCTGTAATTGATTCCCTGAAGATATTCATACGCCATAGAGTAAACCCCTCTGGTAATTTAACCCTGACACAGAGAAGCTCACCTCATGCCGTAATGTGTTAAATTTTGAGAGGCAAAGAACCATCCCAGAGGTCAGTATTTAAAGTAAAAATTAACAATTTTATTCTTTAAGTCCATCCTAAAACAATAGCTATTTACAACTCCATACTTTTGAACCTATCTTTTACCTCTCAATCTGCAATACTGGTCTGATTTAAAAAAACTCCAATTAAGATTTACAAAAAAAAACATGTTTCAAAACCAGTCAGCTTTGTCGATTCTCTTTTGTAGATTTTCTTCTGTAGATTTTCCTCTCGTTTGGTTTCGATGTTCTGCTGCACAAACTTCTTATAGACAGGTGTCTTAAAGAAAGCTCTTCAGCTAGCAGTCTATATTTGTTGGTGTCCTTGGCAGTTATCTTCCTATCTGTTCAAAATGTCTGGTTCTATATTCTAAAACATCAGATCATTTCATTGGTTTTGACCTTGTCAAAATACTAAATTCAAATTTGATTGGATTTTGGTATTTTGAGGCATAAGTTAAACTGATTGGCTGAATTTGGATTTGTTTTTGTATCATGGCAACTCATCTGCACAATTGGTTTCACAGTCAAATGTTACATTTTAACTTCTTTCAGTATGCTCTTTGCCTCTCTAAGTCCATGTCAGCTTCTAGTCTCTCTTAAAGGTACAGTACACACCTACACCTTCATAACAATATTGTGATACCCCCTCCTCCTTTATGTCCTTCCCTAACTCTCCTGAAGATCTTGTATCTGTAATACTGAGTTGCCTGTCCTGCCCCTCTCTCAACCATATCTCAGCAATGACATCATACCCTCATGTTTTAATTTGTGCCCTCAACTCAGTTGCCTTGTTCATCAAAGTCCTTGCAATAAAACACCATTCAACCTTGTTAAACTCACTTGTGCCTTAAATAACCTATAATTTCAATTCCTTCTTGAATCACTTGCTGTTTCTTCTCATTGTGGCCATTCATTATCTCTCGCTGAACATTTTCTCTGGATCCCACCTCTCTGCCAAGTTTGTTTAAAAACTACCAAACACGACAAGTTTTCCTACGAGGATGCTGGCCCCATTCTGGTTCAGGAGCAACCTATCCACCTTGAAAGGTCTCAGTGCCCCCAAAAACAGTTCCACTGTTCCAGAAATCTAAAACCCTCCCTCCTGCAAGATCTCTCCAACCACTCATTCTTCTGAACTAACCTCCAATTTCTATACTAACTAGCATGTGGTAACAGAAGTAATCCAGACATTCTTAGCTTTAGGTCCTATTGCGTTGTGGTTGTAAGATTTGTTCTCAGGCGCTTCATTTTTAAAATCTACTTCCTAGCTTCCTAAATTCTGTGTGCATCCTCTTTTCTACACTTACCACAATCTTTGTCTGTTTAACATCCCCCTTCAATGAGCCCTGCAGATGTTCAATCATATTCCTGACAATGGCACCAGGGAGGAAACACACTGTTGCTGGAGTATCTTTTACAGCCACAGAAATGACTGTTTCCATTACAATTAAATCAACTACCACAATAGACTTGCAGTTCGTCCCCTCTTGCACAGCAGACTTACCTGTGGTGCCATGAAGTTGGCCCCCACTGATTAACAGTACATATGTTAGAAAGGGGATGGCCACAGTACACTCCTGCACTATCTGTCTTCCTTTGCTCTGCCTGGCAGTTGTTCATGCCATTTCTGCCTGTTCAATCTTCACTTGTGGTGAATAGCCCTGAATGTGTTATCCATGACTTATTGAGTAGCATGGATGCTCCACAGTGAACTCACCTGCAGCTCCACCTTTGAAATAAGGTTCATCAGTAACTACAGTTGGACACACTTCCTGCATTTGTGGTCACCAGGGACAACTGAAGCAAGCATGATTTACAACATAGCGCAGGAGGAGAATATCGCAGGTAATCAATCAGGGATTTCTGATTTGCTTTCTAAAAATCACTTAGCAGACAGACAGGCAGGAGGCTGAAAGAACACAGCAAGCCAGTCAGCATCAGGAGGTGGAGAAGTTGACATTTCAGGTAAAACCCTTCTTCAGGACGGGGGTTGGGTGTAGGGGGAAGCTGCAGATAAAGGGGGTAGCGGGAGCAGGGTGGTGAAGTAGGGATAGGTGAAGACCTAGTTGGTCAATGGGAGGAATGAATCTGGTTGGTGCCTGGGAGGAATGAAAGGCAGGGGGAGGGGCTGGAAAGGGAGTCGGAGGATGGGAAGGGAGGTTATTTGAAATTGGAGAACTCAATGTTGAGTCCTCTGGCTGGAGATTTCCCAGGCAGAAGATGTTGTTCCTTCAATTTGCAGAGTGGTTCCTTGTGGCAATGGAGGCGGCCAAGAATGGTCATGTCAGAAAGGGAGTGGGAAGGGGAATTAAAATGGGCGGTGATTGGGAGGTCCGGTTGGGGCCTGTGGGGCTGGCTGCGAAGCTCGGAGAACCATTCCCTAAGTTTACGCTCAGTCTCCCTGATGTAGAGAAGACCACATCGGGAGCACCTGATGTAAACTAGTAAATTAGGTTGGAAGCAAGGCAAGTGAACCTCTCTCATATGAAAGAACTATTTGGGGCCCTGGATGGAGGTGAGGGGCGTGGTGTGAGGGTTTTGCATCTTTTCCGGTTGCAGGGGAAAGTACCAGGGAGTTCGGTGGGGAGAGTGGCACGAACCAAGGACAGTCGAAGCGAACGGTCCTTGCGGAAGGCAGAGAGGGGTGGGAAGGGGAAGATTTTCTTGGTGGTAGGGTCTATTTGGAGTTGGCAGAAGTGTTTAAGGATGACAGAAACCACAGACACGCACGTACATTAATTCACATATCCATACAGAACAATGCAAAATATAAGCAGGCAGGTCAGTTCCTACCTTGTTTCTGATTATAGCCACTGCAAGAACTGCTTATTAAGGTTGTAGAATGCAGCGGAACAGTACTGACATGAACTGACCGAGTTCAATTCAGTCACAACAGCAACTTAAATAGTAAATACATAAGACAGTCCTCACTCATGCCACTAACTGGTCACATTTTGCCTTGCTGTTCAATCCAGGAATCATATTTATTTACTGCTTATAGTAGTTCAGTTCTGATTAAATCTCCGGACACTAAATTAACCAAACAATAATTGTGATGCTTTCAAACAAACCTTCAGTGACAAAAAACAAGCACCCAGCAACAGCCACGTTGCTGAGATGAGTGAAAGTACATCTAACAATTTCTTAACTTTCTGCCTTGTTGGAGCAAAAGATTTGTTGCACATTATCATTAAATCCATCAGTGGGTCCGAGAGCCACATACTCACCATCAAGTCGCATTTAAGCTGAATGCATGGTTTCTATATCGTCTTCCAGTATTTGTAGTCAGAATTAGAATATATTTTATTGTCATGTGTTCTCAAGTACAGGGATACAGGAATACAGTGAGAAATGTACAAAGTCACCATCTTAGGTACAAAACCTTGGGTACAATGTAGAAAAATAAAAATAAAGTTAAAAGTTCAGCATTACAGTCCTTATTTAGCAACGGGCCCGTAGATGCTCCATGCTGGGCTTTCCACCTGAGGGCATGATCTCCCCCTGCGTCTAGTCTCTGACCCCTAGGGTCCTGCCTAAGTTCACCAGCCATCTCAGCAGCAACCGCTTTAGAAACAGCGCTTAAAGTGTTGGTGATGAAATTACGTTACAGCTAACACACATTTTAAAAGTTTACGCTCTAGAAACAGTTAATCAATCAATCATGTTACAGCAAATTCGCACTAATGAAATGCATGTTACACCATACTTCTGGAAACCAAATTTCAGAAAAGGTTCAGACAAATCACACATTCAGCTGATCCTGGAGTTTGACCTTCTGTAGGAAGGAGGCTTTCATTCTTGGTTTATGCCCAAAATGTAGATTCTCCTGCTCCTTGGATGCTGCCTGACCTGCTGTGCTTTCCCAGCAACACACACTCAACTTCTGGAGAGAATCTTGCAGGCAGTCCCGTTAACAGTAGATTCACCTCTCTCAGATGAAAGGAAAGCAGAGACCAAAATAGAATTAACATTTCAATGCCATTCACCACCCTTTATTTCTCTCAACAGATGCTGCCAGACCAGCACACACTTTTGGTTGCAGATGTCCAGCATCTGTAGTTCTTTGTATTTACTACTATCAGGATCCCCTCAGCCTCTGACATTCTAGTGAAAACAAACCACCAGCTTGGCGAACGAATCCAAAACAATTCAAGTTTGTCCAATCTCTCCTTATAGCTAATACACATACCCGGTGAGGAACCTTACCAGATTCTCAGTACTTCCCCAGCAGTACAGCAGCCTTTTAAAGATGACGTGGGTTCACGGGACATTATTTTTTGGCAAATACCTGCTCAGTGGTAAATAATCCAGGGACAAAGCACACTAGGATGGGAATAGAATCAGTTAAGGAGGTGACAAAAGATGGGGTAGGTCGATAATGGGATGAGTTTGAAAGCTCACTAGGCCTTGAGGCGAAAAACTCTCCAGAAAATAAAACGCAACTTGTACTTATTCAAAAAGACAGAATATTCAGCCCAAGATGTCTATTGCTCCACTGTGCGAGTTTTACACAAACATTCATTCGATGAGAGGGGATTCTGGGTAATCCAGACAGAGAACGGGAAAAAACTGTGGCTGTAAGAGCTGCTCCTTTTTTGAGGCATTCTCAGCATTGGAATGGATTTCCTCGAATTCATGGCTTTGTGTTCGAGAAATTGTCTCTCACTAATTTGATTGAGTTTTTTGAAGTGGTAATGAAGAGGATTAATGACAGCAGAGCAGTGGACGTGATCTAAATGGATTTCAGTAAGGCATTCAATAAGGTTCCTCATGGTAGACCGGTTAGCATGATTACGTCTCATGGAAAACAGGAAGAATTAGCCATTTGGATACAGAACTGGCTCAAAGGTAGATGACAGAGGGTGGCGATGGATGGTTGCTTTACAGAATGGGGGCCTGTGACCAGGGGTGTGCCACAAGGATCGGTGCTGGATCCACTGCGTTTCATTTATATAAATGATCTGGATTTGAAAACAGGAGGTATGGTTAGTAAGTTCGCAGATAACATCAAAATTGGAGGTGTAGTGAACAGCCAAAAAGGTTAGTTCAGATTACGAGGTCTTGATCAGGTGGGCCAACAGGCCAAGGAGTGGCAGATGGAGTTTTAGCTTGATAAATGTGAGGTATTGCGTTTTCGATAGGCAAATCTGGGCAAGACTTACACTTAATGCTAAGGTCCTGGGGAAGGCTGCTGAACAAAGAGACCCTGGAGTGCAGTTATCGAGTCATAACCATGTAAAGCACGGAAACAGACCCTTCAGTCCAACTCGTCCATGCCAACCAGATATCCCAACCCAATCTAATCCCACCTGCCAGCACCTGGCCCATATCGTCCAAACATTTCTTATTCATTTATCCATTCAGATGCGTTTTAAATGTTGCAATTGTACTAGCCACCACCACAGAGACGTACCACCCTCTGCGTGAAAAAATTGCCCCTTAGGTCTCTTATACGTCTTTCCACTCTAATCATAAACCTATGCCCTCTAGTTCTGGACTCCCCGACCCCAGGAAAAATACTTTGTCTATTTACCCTATCCATGCCCCTCATAATTTTATAAATCTCTATAAGGTCACCCCTCAGCCTCCGATGCTCCAGGGAAAACAGTCACAGCTTATTCAACCTCATTCTATAGCTAAAATCCTCCCCTAACAACTTTGTAAATCTTTTCTGAACTCTTTCAAGTTTCACAACATCCTTCTGATAGGAAGGAGACCAGAATTGCACACAATGTTCCAAAAGTGGCTGAACCAATGCCCTGTACAGCCACAACATGACCTCCCAACTCCTGTACTCAATACACTGACCAAATAAAGAAAAACATACCAAATGCCTTCTTCACTATCCTATCTACCTGCGACTCTACTTTCAAGGAGCTATGAACTTGCACTCCAAGGTCTCTTTGTTCAGCAACACTCCTTGGGACCTTACCATTAAGTGTATAAGTCCTGCTAAGATTTGCTTTCCCAAAATGCAGCACCTCACATTTATCTAAATTAAACTCCATCTGCCACTCCTCAGCCCAATGGCCTATTTGATCAAGATCCTGCTGTAATCTGAAGTAACCTTCTTTGCTGTCTACTACACCTCCAATTTTGGTGTCATCTGCAAACTTACTAACTGTACCTCTTATATTCACATCCAAATCATTTATGTAAATGACAAAAAGTTGTGGAGCCAGCACCAATACTTGTGGCACTCCACTGGTCACAGGCCTCCAGTCTGAAAAACAACCCTCCACCACCACCCTCTGTCTTCTATCTTTCAGCCAGTTCTGTATCCAAATGGCTAGTTCTCCCTGTATTCCATGAGATCTAACCTTGCTAACCAGTCTCCCATGGGGATCCTTGTCAAACGCCTTACTGAAGTCCATTTAGATCACATCTACTGCTCTGCCCTCATCAATCCTCTTTGTTACTTCTTCAAAAAATTCAATCAAGTTTGTGAGACACGATTTCCCACACACAAAGAAATGTTGACTATCTCTAATCAGTCCTTGCCTTTCCAAATACATGTACATCCTGTCCCTCAGTATTTCCTCCAACAACTTGCCCACCACCAACATCAGGCTCAGCGGTCTATAGTTCCCTGGCTTGCCCTTACCACGCTTCGTAAATAGTGGCACCACATTAGCCAACCTCCAGTCTTCCGGCACCTCACCTGTGACTATCAATGATACAAATATCTCCACAAGGGGCCTAGCAATCATTTCCCCAGCTTCCCACAGAGTTCTGGAGTTCACCTGATCAAGTCCTGGCGATTTATCCATTTTTATGCGTTTCAAGACATCTAGCACTTCCTCCTCTGTAATATGAACATTTTTCAAGATGTCACCAACTATTTCCGTACATTCCAATCTGCTTGTCCTTTTCCACAGCAATCACTGATGCAAAATACTCATTTAGTATCTCCCCCATCTCCAGCAGCTCCACACAAAGGCTGTCTTGCTGATCTTTGAGGGGCTCTATTCTCTTCCTAGTTACCCTTTTGTTCTTAATGTATTTGTAAAAACTCTTTGGATTCTCTTTAATTCTATTTGCCAAAGCTATCTCATGCCCCCTTTTTGCCCTCCTGATTTCCTCTTAAATATAAACTTTCTTCTTTTTCTTAACCAAACCCTCAATTTCTTTGGTCATCCAGCATTCCCTAATCTACCAGCTTTTCCTTTCACCCTAACAGAAATATACTGTCTCTGGACTCTCATTATCTCATTTCTAAAGGCTTCTCATTTTCCAGCCGTCCTTTACCTGTGAACATCTGCCCCCAATCAGCTTTCGAAAGTTCTTGCCTAATACCATCAAAACTAGCCTTCCTCCAATTTAGAACTTCAATTTTTAAATCCTGTCTATTCTTTTCCATCATTATTTTAAAACTAATAGAATTATGGTCGCTGGTCCCAAAGTGCTCCCCCACTGATGCCTCAGTCACCTGCCCTGCCTTATTTCCCAAGAGAAGGTCAAGTTTTGCATCTTCTCTCATAGGTACATCCACAGACTGAATCAGTATATTTTCTTCAGCACACTTAACAAATGCCTCTCCATCTAAACCTTTAACACTACAGCAGTCCCAGTCTATGTTTGGAAAGTTAAAATCCCCTACCATAACCACTCTATTATTCTTAGAGATAATGGAGATCTTATTACAAATTTGTTTCTCAACTTCCCTCAACCTATTAGGGGTTTTTATGATACAATCCCACGGCATGGTGGCACAGTGGTTAGCACTGCTGCCTCACAGCGCCAGAGACCCGTGTTCAGTTCCCGCCTCAGGCGACTGACTGTGTGGAGTTTGCACATTCTCCCCATGTCTGTGTGGGTGTCCTCCGGGTACTCCGGTTTCCTCCCACAATCCAAAGATGTGCAGGTCAGGTGAATTGGCCATGCTAAATTGCCCATAGTGTTAGGTAAGGGGTAAATGTATGGGTGGGTTGTGCTTCGGATTGTTGGGCCGAAGGGCCTATTTCTACACTGTAAGTAATCTAAAAAAAATCTAATCTAATAATCTAATCTAATCTAATCAGGTAATCATCCCTTTCTTAGTTCATAGTTCCTTGAAAGTGGAGTTGCAGGTCGACAGGAGAGTGAAGGCAGCATTTGGTATCCTTGCCTTTATTGGTCACAGCACTGACTGTAAGAGTTGAGAGGTCATGTTGCAGCTGTACAGGACATTGGTTAGGCCACTTTTAGAATACTGTGTGCAATTCTGATCTCCCTGCTACAGGAAGGATGTTGTGAAACTTGAAAGGTTACAGAAAAGATTTACAAAGATGTTGCCAGGTTTGGAGGATTTGAGCTATAAGGAGAGACTGAATAGACTGGGACTATTTTCTCTGCAGCGTCGAGGCTAAGGCGTGACCCAATAGATATTTGTAAAATTATGAGAAACATGGATAGGGTAAACAGACAAAGTTTTTTTCCTTGGGGTTGGGCAGTCCAAAACTAGAGGGGATATGTTTAAGGTCAGAAGACAAAAGATTTAAAAGGGACCTAAGGAGCAACTTTTCCACGCAGAGGGTGGTGGTGTGTATGGAATGAGCTGCCAGAGGAAGTAGTAGAGGCTGGTACAATTACAACATTTAAAAGGCATCTGGATTGATACAAGAAGAAGGGTTTTGAGGAATATGGGCCAATGGGACTGGACTTATCCAGGATATCTAGTCTGCATGGACATGTTGAACCGAAGGGTCTGTTTCCATGCTGTACATCTCTATGAGTGGATGAGACATTTCAAAGATAGCTTTGGCCTTATATTGTTGGCAATTTCCATATGTCAGACAACTTTCACATATTGCTATCGATAGCACTTTCACACAAAACAGGTTTTAAAATAAGAAACAATACACAGATTTTTTTTAAATTATGATGTCTTGTGGGCATGACAGAATTGCCCTTTATTGCAAGCAGATTTGAGGAAGGCTTGCTTCAATTGCGTAGGCCTTAGACTGCTGTGAACAGTTTTCATTTCCTTACCTAAAGAACTGTATACTTGCCACAGTGGGACTACAATAAAGCTTGGCAAAAGTGAGGACTGCAGATGCTGGACACTAGTTTAGATCAGTGTGGTGCTAGAAAAGCACAGCAAGTCAGGCAGCATCCGAGGAGCAGGAAAATCGACGTTTCAGGCAAAAGCCCTTCCTCAGGGAGCCTCCAGGGTGTAGAGATAAATGGGGGGGTGAGGGGGCTGGGGAGAAGGTAGCAAAGAGTACAATAGCTGAATGGGAGTGGGGATGGAGGTGATAGGTCAGAGAGGAGGGTGGAGCAGATAGGTGGAAAGCGAGATTGGCAGGTAGGACAGATCATGAGGACAGTGTTGAGCTGGAAGGTTGGAACTGGGATAAGATGGGGGGGGGGGGAAAGAGGGGAAATGAGGAAAACTGGTGAAGTCCACATTGACGCCCTGAGGTCGAAGTGTTCCGAGGCGGAAGATGAGACCTTCTTCCTCCAGGCGTCGGGTGGTGAGGGAGTGGCGGTGGAGGAGGTCCAGGACCTGCAAGTCCTCGGTAGAGTGGGAGGGGGAGTTGAAATGTTTGGCCACGAGGCAGTGGGGTTGATTGGTGCAGGTGTCCCGGAGATGTTCCCTGAAGCGCTCTGCGAGGAGGCGCCCGGTCTCCCCAATGTAGAGGAGACCGCATCGGGAGCAACGGATTCAATAAATAACATTGGTGGATGTGCAGGTGAAACTTTGATGGATGTGGATGGTGGTGAGGGGGGAGGTGTGGGCACACGTTTTGCAATTCCTGCGGTGGCAGGGGAGGGTGCCCGGACAGGAGGGTGGGTTGTTGTGGGGTGTGGGCCTGACCAGGTAGCCACGGAGGGAACGGTCTTTGCGGAAAGTGGAAAGGGGTGGGGAGGGAAATATATCTCTGGTGGTGGGGGCCATTTGGAGGTGGCAGAAATGTCGACGGATGATGCGGTTTATGCGAAGGTTGGTAGGGTGGAAAGTGAGGACCGGGGGGTTCTGTCCTTGTTACGGTTCGAGGGGTGGGGTTTGAGGACGGAGGTGCGGGATGTGGATGAGATGCGTTGGAGGGCATCTTCAACCATGTGAGAAGGGAAATTGCGGTCTATAAAGGAGGCAACCATCTGGTGTGTTCTGTGGTGGAACTGGTCCTCCTGGGAGCAGAGACAGCCGAGGCGGTGGAATTGGGAATACGGGATGGTATTTTTGCAGGAGGTAGGGTGGGAAGAGGTGTTATCCAGGTAGCTGTGGGAGTCGGTGGGTTTATAAAAAATGTCACTGTCTAGTCGATCGTCATTAATGGAGATGGAGAGGTCCAGGAAGGGGAGGGAGGTGTCAGAGATGGTCCAGGTGAATTTAAGGTTGGGGTAGAATGTGTTGGTGAAGTTGATGGCCTGCTTAACCTCCTCGCGGGAGCACGAGGTGGCGCCGATGCAGTCATCAACATATTGGAGGAAGAGGTAGGGAGTGGTGCCGGTGTAACTACAGAAGACGGACTGTTCTACATAACCGACAAAGAGACAGGCATAGCTGGGGCCCATACTGGTGCCCATGGCTAGACCCTTCACCAGATTGGCCACTTCTGTAAGGAAGTGGTGAAGAAACTGGGGATGTATTCTCTGACATTTAGAAGGATGACTGGTGATCACATGGAAACAGAAACAGAGCAATCAGCGGAAGGATGTCTTCCCTGGCCTTTCTTTTTTTTGGGGGGTGGGGGGATGGTGTCTAAGACCAGAATGCACAGCCTTGGATCATCTGTAATATAATCAAATGCAAAATGTGGAAGTTTATGAAGCAAAGTGCTAAGAAACCCTTATATATTCTAATCATCTTTGGACACAATGATTTCTCAAAAAAGATGAGCTAGATCTGTCAAATATCTTGACTTTTCTGTCATTTTGGGGAAGAGGGAAACCTTTTCTGTATTCAGTTGCATTCATTCAAAATTATTCAACATTTATGAGTGCAATGGCATTACAGGTTGAACTTAAGACATAAATCCACATCTATACAAAGGACACAAGGGTTGCTGTAGATGCATCTTAATATTCTAGAACATTCTGCAGCAGAAAACCAGTTGCAGGACTCTACAAATGGTTTCTGCTGTGTGTGGAACAATTCCAAAAGCACTAGCATCTTAAATTTCTTCCTACAAACTGAATTGTGATGTTAGAGCTGAATCAGAACCAAAATTACTGGAATTAGAAGGTGATCTACTATCATCAGTTGGATTTTTGTTCCAACATTACAAAACAACATATAACAGTAAACACATTTTTGTTACAGTGCAAAATTTTATAGGGTTAGATTGTGTTTCCAGACATTGCCTTTAACTTAGGACAAATAAAAGAAACTAGGTAAAAAACAGTCGAGGAGCAGATAAATCGACGTTCCGGGCAAAAGCCCTTCATCAGGAATAGAGGCAGAGTGCCTGTATCTCTCCACCCTTCAGGCACTCTGCCTGTATTCCTGATGAAGGGCTTTCCCTGCTCCTCGGATGCTGCCTGAACTGCTGTGCTTTTCTAGCACCACTCTAATCCAGACAAATAAAAGAAAGAAAAGCTTGATGTGATTTGTTTTGAATTCCACTGACAACAAGTCTCAGTGACTTGGGTGTAAAAGCTTTTTATTAAAAGGAGGGGTGCACATTTGTGGGGAATGTGGAGGTGCAATTGGAAAATTGGCTTTACTGAGAAAAGAATGTGAGGTGTCTATGTCTATAAATAATAACTAAAGCATATGTGCAGGCAATAAATTTTCTGTTAAATCTCCAAGTTCCAGGTACACATCAAATGCAGGTCTTGCAAAAATGACACTGTAAACCATTCAGTTTCAAGATACAATGAAGTTGGGAGTCTAAAGGATAGTTAATTAGCATTTCTACCTCTTTCCTAAGTGTTTCTTGCATGAAACACGATCCAGTTTGAAGCATTTGATCTCAAATAACGTTCCTGATGAAGAGCTTATGCTCGAAACGTCGACTCTCCTGCTCATCGGATGCTGCCTGACTGGCTGTGCTTTTCCAGCACCACCTTTTTCGACTCTCATCTCCAGCATCTGCCGTCCTCACTTTCTCAACTCACGATATGTATGATATAACATGAAACTAACGTAAGAAACTATTATTTTCAGCTGCACAAAAAAGAAACCGTTAAGAGGGTTCCAGTGAGAGTAACCCTCAGAGCATTTTCTACCTTTTACAAGTTCAATGAGCCTGTGTGTCTGGATATTCAGTTATGTTCTGTCACAAAAATTTCCACTGTGTGGAGTTTGCACATTCTCCCTGTGTCTGCATGGCTTTCCTCCGGGTGCTCCGGTTTCCTCCCACATTCCAAAGATGTGCACGTTAGGTGAATTGACCATGCTAAATTGCCCATAGTGTCAGGTGCATTAGTCAGAGAGAAATGGGTCTGGGTGGGTTACTCTTCGGAGGATCGATGTGGACTTGATGGTCCATAGGGCCTGTTTCCACACTGCAGGGAATCTAATCTAATCTAATCCAATCTAATCTAGTTTTAACCCTTCCAATATCATAAATTGTAGATCAGAGTTCTACAGAGGAAAACTGTTTTTGGCTCAAACAGTATGTAACTAATGGTTCAAATTAAACTGTACAAACACAGCGGAGGGCAAAGTTTAATATTTAAAAGTAACTGAATTCTCAGATTAAGATAATGAGCCTGTATAAACTATGCTATTAAAGTCAAAAAGTTCACTGAATCAGACAGCACAGAAGAAGCCCTTCAGCCACTGAGTCTGCACCAAACAACAATCTACATCTACACTAATTCTCCCTTTCCAGCATTTGCCCTATAGCTTGAATGTTCTGATATTTTAAGCGCACATCCAAGTACTTTTTAAAGGTTGTGAGCTTTCCCACCTCAAATATCTTCCCAGACAGTGCTTTCCAGATTCCCACTACTCTCTGGGTGAAAAATATTTTTCCTCAACCCCCTCTAAACCTTCTGTCTTTCACTTTAAAATTTACCCCTTGTTACTGATGGTTCAACTAAAAAGGAGCTTGATTTCCAGTGTGGTACCCCAAAGAGACATAGAACATAGAACAGTACAGCACAGGACAGGCCCTTCAGCCCACGATGTTGTGCCGACCATTGATCCTCATGTATGCACCCTCAAATTTCTGTGACCATATGCATGTCCAGCAGTCTCTTAAATATCTCCAATGACCTCGCTTCCACAACTGCTGCTGGCAACACATTCCATGCTCTCACAACTCTCTGTGTAAAGAACCCGCCTCTGACATCCCCTCTATACTTTCCTCCAACCAGCTTAAAAATATGGCCCCTCGTGTTAGTCATTTCTGTCCTGGGAAATAGTCTCTGACTATCGACTCTATCGATGCCTCTCATTATCTTGTATACCTCAATTAGGTTAAGGGATCTATGTACCTGCACCCCAAGATCTCTCTGTTCCTCCACACTGCCAAGAATTCTATCCTTAATCCTGTACTCAGCTTTCAAATTCGACCTTCCAAAATGCATCACCTCGCATTTATCCAGGTTGAACTCCATCTGCCACCTCTCAGCCCATCTCTGCATCCTGTCAATATCCCCCCTGCAGCCTACAACAGCCCTCTATACTGTCAACGACCCCTCCAACCTTTGTGTCATTAGCAAACTTGCTCACCCATCCTTCAATCCCATCATCCAAGTCATTAATAAAAATTACAAACAGTAGAGGCTCAAGGACAGAGTCCTGTGGAACACCACTCACACACTGACTTCCAGGCAAAATATTTTCCTTCTACTACCACTCGCTGTCTTCCGTTGGCCAGCCAATTCTGTATCCAGACAGCTAAGTTCCCCTGTATCCCATTCCTCCTGACCATCTGAATGAGCCTACCATGGGGAACCTTAACAAATGCCTTGCTGAAGTCCATATACACCACATCCACAGCTCGACCTCATCAACTTTTCTAGTCACATCCTCAAAGAACTCGATAAGGTTTGTGAGGCATGACCTGCCCCTCACAAAGCCGTGTTGACTGCATTTAATCAAGCCACGCTCTTCCAGACGGTCATAAATCCTATCCCTCAGAATCCTTTCTAACACATAACAGAATTTAAATTCAATTAATAAATCTGGAAGTAGTTTCAGTAACAGTGACAACAACCATTGCCGATTCTCATTAAAAAAAACCCACTCAGTACACTAATATGTATTATTGAGCGAAATTTGCCGTTCATGTGAATCAGAACTACGATGATGTGGTTGAATCTTAATTCCCTTCTAAAATGGCCTGAGCAAGCCACTCAGATCAAGGAGCAATAAGGCCTTGCCAGAGATGCCTACTTCTTTTGAAAGAATAAGGAAAAATTGAGCAACCATATAAGTGTCTGATATAAGTAATTGATACTGTATGGCAGACTTACAGTTTAATTGTTGCGTCACCAGTGTAAGGATATAGTATTTTAATACTGTAATGATTGGCTGATGAAGCATAAAATCAAAATACAAAAGTGAAAAGGAGAAACTGTATTAGTTCAAATGAACCAAATATCAATTTTAAACAGGTACTAGAGTACATCATCTCCAATGATGCAGTATGCCCTAAGGGGCAAAAGAAAACTTGAGTAGAATTGAAATTTAAATCCAATTACTACTAATCAGAAAATGAATAGTCGTAAGTCAGCCATCTATTATTCACCCAACTCTCTTTATGTTCTAACTTAATTAGAACAGGAAAATCAGGCAGCTATAATAGGAGACATTCTGCGACCACTGTGTTTTCACCCAGTGGAGTTGGAGTTTGTGCCCATTCTGTCGCTCCCCTGCCTGCTCCTTCACTCATGGATTGTAGCTACACAGCACTGCAGATCTCTGAACAACTCTGCAAGGGTAGGAAGGAGAAAAAGAGAGGGAGGCAGAGGTAGGTGGGAGTGACAGATGGCAGTAGACAATTGTTTTATTTGGCATTTGACAACTTTAGGATGACCCTAAACCCTTCACAGCCAGTGAGGTGCTTTTTGAAAAATAGGTTAATGAATTGACAGGAAGTGGCGATGGAATCATTACCAAACTCTCTCAGACTGGGAGGATGGAATGGTGACAAGGTTACACAGGGGTTGAAGTTGCAGGAGCTGCAGAATGTGTCGGCGACCAGGTTAACCGGTGGACAAGAGCATTTGGGAAGGTGGAAGAGGCAAGAGTTGGATAGGGGATTCCAAATTAATTAAGAGGGATAGGAGGGCACAGAGAATTGAGTGGCAGAATAGGCTCAAAAGTGCTGAGTGCAGAACTGGTGCTTCTAATTCATGTTTGTATGTGAAGTACATTATTGTTGAAAGATAATGTAACCTAGCAGCCAACATGCATTTAGCAAGGATCCAGAAATAGCAATGAGTTAAATAGTGTCATAGAGTCACAGATGTACAGCATGGAAACTGACCCTTTGGTCCAATTCGTCCATGCTGACCAGATATCCTAACCGAATCTAGTCCCATTTGCCAGCACTTGGCCTATATCCCTCTAAACCCTTCCGATTCATATACCCATCCAGATGCCTTTTAGATGTTGTAATTGCACCAGCTTCCACCACTTCCTCTGGCAGTTCATTCTATACACATACTACCCTCTCTCTGAAAAAGTTGCCCCTTAGGTCCCTTTAAATTTTTCCCCTCTCACTCTAAACTTATGCCCTCTAGCTCTGGACTCCCACAACCCAGGGAAAAGATGTTATTCTGTCCATGCCCCTACTGATTTTATAGACCTCTGTAACGTCACACCTCAGCCTCCGATGCTCCAGGGAAAACAGCCCCAGTTTATTCAACCTCTCCCTATAGCTCAAATCCTCCTATCCTGGCAAAATTCTTACAAATCTTTTCTGAACCCTTTCAAGTTTCACAATAGCCTTCTGATAGGAAGGAGATCAGAATTGCATGCCAATGTCCTGAACAGCTGCAACATGACCTCCCAACCCCTGTGCTCAATGCTCTGACCAATCAGGGAAAGCATACTAAACTCCTTCACTATCCTACCTACCTGCAACAACAAAATTATTTTATTTAGTAATGTTAGTTGAAGGATAAATATAACCAAGATACCAAGAAAACCACTCTACTCTTCTTCAAATATTGCCAAGAGATCTTTTACATCCACTGAGAGAACAATGGAGGCCTCAATTTAATACCGTATGTAAAAGACGGCATCTCAGACAAAGAATATTTCTCAAATTTCACGGAGCTGTTCGCTGAAATTATTTGCTCCAGGCTCTGGACCAAGACTTGAGCCCAGGTCCTTCGAACTCAGAAGTGCAAGTACTATTACCAAAATAATTAAGGTGGCACTAATATGGTTTTCCCACATACTGAAAATGATTTTAAAAAAACTTCATTATACAGTCTCTGCATTCAAATTTGGAATTTAAACAGCAGAAAAATGAATCAAATATAACTTTGATCTTTTCAAGTTGCGAAAGAAGACAATAGGCACAGAAATAGGCATTCAAATCAGATTTGTTTGAACCAAGAACAAACAAAAACAAGTAATTGGAAGATTGGGTCTCAGGCTCATTGAAAACATAAATAAGAGCAGCTATGTATGTGGGCATGAAAGCTGACCTAGCTGCAATGAACTGGGAAACTACGCTAGGGAATAGATAGTTGGAAACCAGAGCAGACATTTAAGGGGGCAGTTCAAAATATTCAAAGGATAAGGTAGGAGAGAGACAAAATGAGCAATGAGAGTAGAGAGGTGCTAGAAGCAGACCAACCAGAGGAGGAGCTGTGTGGGGCTCAGGAGCAGGGGCTTTGAGATTAAAGGAAGCAACAAGTGTAGTCAGACTAGGGATGGAGGTGTGTGAGACTTGAGATCAGTGACAAGGATGTTCAAACGAGCGCTAAGAGGGGAAAGGTCTCAGAATGGGCAAACTAGCTGCAGTTGTTGGAAGTCAGATGTCCCAGCTTCAAAACATCTCCGCATGTGTTCCTCAGGGTTGTGTCCTAGGCCCAACCATCTTCAGCTGCTTCATCAATGACCTTCCCTCCATCATAAGGTCGGAAGTGGGGATGTTTGCTGATGATTGCATAATGGTCAGCACCATTCATGATTCCTCAGATACTGATGCAGTCCATGTTCAAATGCAACACGATCTCGACAATATCTAGGCTTGGGCAAGAGTCAAAAGGTGTGGTGCTGGAAAAGCACAGCAGGTCAGGCAGCATCAGAGGAGCAAGAATCGACATTTCGGGCATAAGCTGTTCATCAGGAATGCAATGTCAACTCTCCTGCGCCTCGGATGCTGCGTGACTTGCTATGCCTTTCCAGCATTACACTTTGACTGATCTCCTGCCCTCACTTTCTCCTGATATAAGGCAAGTAGCATTCGCACTACAAAGCCAGGCCATTTTCAAAAATGAGACAAGCTAACCACAGCTCTTTGACATTCAATCACTGAAACTGCCATTATCAACACCCCTGGGGCTACTACTGACCAGAAACGCAACTCAACTTGCCACATAGATACAATGGCCACAAAAGCAGGTCAAGGCTAAGAATATTGTGGCAAGTAACTTACCTCTTGACTCCTCAGTCTATCCACCATCTACAAGGCACAAGTTAGGAGTGTGATGCAATACTTCCCATGAGCTTGGTGGGTGCATCTCCAGTCAAGAAACTTGATATCATCCAGGTCAAAGCAGTCCATTTGATTGGCACCACATCCACAAGCATCCACTTCCTCCAGTACCAAGTAGTACTCAGTAATAGCAGTATAAACTATTCACAAGATGCCCTGCAGAAATTCACCGAAAATCCTCAGTCAGCACCTTCCAAACCCACAACCTCTTCGATCTGAAAGTCAAGAGTAGCAGATACATGGGAACACTGCCACCTAGAAGTTCCCTTCCAAGCAATATATCAGGTTGATTCATTGTCGCTGGGTCAAACTTTTGGAATTCCCTCCCTAATGGCATTGTGGGTCACCCCACAGCACATGGACTACAGTGATTCAAGAAGGCAGATCACCATCACCTTTTCAAGGGCAACTAGGGGCAAGCAATAAATGCAAGCTAGCCGGTGATGCCCATGTCCCATTTATGAATTTAAAGAAAACATGTGGAGCATGGGTACACTCATATTCCAGTTAGATCTAACTGGGAGGTCAGGCATATTGCGCATCCTGCATGATATGGAAAATTCTACCCACTCCTGGTGGTCTGGTTGACATATGGCAGAAGGGAGATGTGGTCCTGCTGTCAGAAGAGAGGGAGATAGATAGAAAATTAGCAGACGTAGTAATCTCTAGATTATTCCTAGTACCAGATACAAATGGATACAGAAACAGAAGGATAAGACAGATGAATGCATGGCCGGAATGATGATGCATTAGGGAGAACTTTCCATTTCTGCGATAATAGACTGGCCCTCGGAAAGAGAGTACCTGTATAAACCAGAAAGACTGCAATTGAACAAAAATGGGACTGTGAAACTTTTCTCTCACTCTGTTATAGAGTCATACAGCACGGAAACAGACACTTCAGCCCAATTCATTCATACCAACCAGGTTGAGATGGTTGAAACTAAATTTTGAAGGGTGTGGAAATCAGGAGAGAACATCAGAGAAGAATACCATGAAGGGTTCACAGAATACAGAGAGAAACTGTTGCACTAGAATAAAGAGCAGTACACTCACAGATTAAAATAAGGGAGAAATTAAATTCTAAAGCAAGGTTATAGTGCATGTGTATGAATACAGTAAATAAGATTGGTAATTTACAGGCACAGAATACCATTTACAGTGTTGTGATGAAAACAAAGTCCTGGCTCAAGGAAGGGCAGAACAGTGTGTTAACTATTCCTGGATACAAGGTATTCAGCAAGAATAGAAAACAAAGGAAAAGAGGTAGGTTTGATGCTAGGGATTCTGGAAAAATATGTCAGACTACAGTCTGGAGGGAGCATGGGAAGATCAGGTCAGATCATAGAATTGTGGATGTGGGGAACAGTGTTGGGTCTTGCAGGTTCTGGTCAGTGAGGGTGGAAGGAGAGCTGTTAGGAATGGGAGAGGTGAATTTGAGGGGGCCAATGATCCAGGGGTCAGTTTAATACTTACCATGGAATTAGAGCATGCTCTTAATCCTCTAACATTTCTATTTTTGTTCACTCGTGGGTCACTGGTCAGTATTTAATTCCATCCCTAGTTAACCTCAAGAAGGTGGTGATGAGCTACATACCACTGTAGTTCCACGAGCTATCAGCAGATGCCGTTAAGTAGGGAATTCCAGGATTTTGAACCACAACACTGAAGGAATGGCAATATATTTCCAAGTCAGGTCAGTGGGTAGCTTGGAGAGGAATTTGCAATTGGCTGCATTCACATGTATTGGCCGCCCTTGACCTTCTAAATGGAAGTGGTTCTGAGTTGGGAAGGTGCTGTCTCAGGGTCTTTGGTGAATTTCTGCAGCGCATCTTGTAGATGCTACATACTGTTGTTACTGAGCATCGGTGATGGAGGGAGGGGATAAGATGCCAATCAAGCGGACTTCTTTGTTCTGGATGGTGTCAAGCTTGAGTGTTATTGGAGCTCATCCAGGCAAGCGGGGAGTAGTCCATCACACTCCTGACTTGTGCCTTGTCGATGATGAACAGGCTTCGGAGGCAAGTTTGACACGACAGGATTCCTAGCCTTTAACCTGCTCTAGTAACTCCTATATCTACACAACTATTCAAGTTCAGTCTCTGGTTAGTAACAACTGCCAGGATGTTGATGATGGGGGGATTGAACGAGAAGGGATGATGGTTAGATTGTCTCCAAAAAGAGACAGTCATTGCCTGACACTTTTATGTGGAGTGAATGTTTCTTGCCACATATCAGCCTAAGCTCGGATTCTTGTTGCATATTGATAGGGTCTGCTTTAATATGAGGAGTCACATATGGTCATGGATGAAGCAGCTGAAAATGGTTGGGCCATTTTTTAGACATGACCCTTCTTCAGGAGAAGGGGGGGGGGGAATCGGGGGAAGTTGGTGCGATGGCCTTTGGTAGGTGAATGTCGGAGTGATTGTGATAGGTCAGTGGGAAGTGTGTAAGTGGATAGGTGGGAAGGAAGATGGACAGGTATGTCAAGAGGGCAGAGCTGAGTCGGAGAGTTGGATCAGGCATGAGGTGGAGTGGGGAGACAAGCTGGTCAGTACGCACCAACCAACCCCACCATCCTGTGGCCATCTACTTAACTTCCCAGAAGTCATGTCCATTCTGGGTCTCCTCAGCCACCTACACAAGGCCACCCATAACTGGAAGGAAGAACACCTCATCTTTCACCTTGGAAGCCTGCAACCAAATAGCCTCAACATAGAATTCATCAATTCCCAAATATCACCACCACACCACCTCATCACAGATCAAACCCTCTGACTCAACTCCACCCTCTTGACCTGACCTGTCCAACTTCCTTCCCGTTTATCAGCTCCGCACTTCTCACCAACATATCACAATCATTTCCCACCTTTGCCCAATTGTCACCATTCCAACTACCTTTCCCCTAGCCCCAGGCTCCCTCCCCCTAGTTATTCCTCAGTCCCCTTCCCCAGTCCTGAAGGAGGGTTATGCCTGAAACATAAACTCTCTTGCTCCTCAGATACCGCCTGACCAGTTGTGCCTTTTCCAGGTCACACCACCCTCTGTATGAAAAAGTTCTCTCTCAGATACTTTCTACATATTTCCCCTCTCACCTTAAAACTCTAAAATCAATTTGGCAAATCTCTTCTGAATTGCCTCAAATTCAACTAAATCGCCCCTTTTTTTAAATTAATTCACAGCAAATGGGCGAGTGAGAATTAAGAATCACCATATTGTTGTGTGTCTAGAATATGGACCAGAGCAGGTAAGGACAATAATTGGCAACGGTTTCATGGTGATCATTAGACACATTAGAACATTACCTGGATTTTTGGTTTACTAGCTCAGCTATAATAACACTAGGCTATCGCCTCTTCAAAGGGACCAAACTTGTACATAATACTCCAGGTACAGTCTCGCTGATACAGTTACAGCAACACTGCCTACTTTTATTCCTTTGGCATTAAATGCCAGAATTCTATTTGCCTTTTCTGCGATCCTGAACAAACACCCGGATCCCTCTGTACCAAAGCACTCTGATGTTTCTCTCTGTTTAGATAATATGTTGCCTTTCTATTCTTCTGGCTGAAATGGAAAACTTTGCATCCTTTCATGATAAACGCCATCTGACAAATTTTGGCTCATTCACCTAACCTATCCATATCCATTTATACATTTTTTTTGTTTCTTTATTGCAACTTACTTTCCCACTTATTTTAGTATCATCTCCAAATGTGGCTATAGTAATTGTTAACTCTGCATCCAAGTCATTAATATAGATTGTAAATAGTTGAGGCTGAGCACCAAACTTTGCGTCACCCCACGAGTTATATCTTGCCAACCAGAAAAAGATCCATTTATTCCAACTCTCTGCTGTCTGGTTATTGCAAAGTAGTTATAACTGTGAACTTTGTAGTCCAGCAACCACAGGCCCGAAACTGAACATTCTAAATTTAGCTACAGCTGAAGAAATCAGGCCTGACAAAATTTGACCAAACTAAATTGAACAGCAGCTATCAGCTACATAGAACAGTGGAAACCAAGGTCAAAGAGGTTACAAAGGTTCAAGAGGAACCAGTTTCAAGTTGCCCAAGCATTGCGTATTGGAAAAATGTGATTAGACATTCTGACATCCGACTGCCTGAACATGTGCACTTTATCTCTCCCTGCATGGCAATAGTGAAGGGTGTCGACACGACACCATTGGATGATTTGAAGCCAGCTCATGACCCCATTGGCAAAAGGCCACAGAATATTCAGGAAGGTCAGGGCCAAAGAAGACACAATTGGACACTACCCCTTCAATGAGGCTCAGTGAAGATGCAATGAAGGCTCAGTGAAGACTCAACTTGTAAAAGAAGAGACAGACATCTGCTCTGGCCTGCAAGACCTATCTTCATGGAACAGAAACAGTCCTATGTTGCAGAAGATGATTCCAACAGCTCAAACACATGGATCATTGCGGGTAATATCCTTTCTCAGATGGATAGAGCTAGATAGAGAGTGTTTTAATAAGGAATTTTTGTTAATAAGATTAAATTAAGCTACAATTCTGTGTTCCTTTGTCTGCCTCACTGATATGAACACTCAGGGAAAGTATTTTTATTACACAAAATGGTCAAAATCTCCAAAGCATAGACAACAATTTTAATTATCAGAATGCAGACTGGGTAGTGGCAGTTTAAAAAAAAGGGAAGAGCAAGCATTCTTAATTGTGTTCAGAAGAATCCTCTACGCCTGCCCATTTAGGAAAGAGGCACTGTTGGACATGGTTCTTGGGATTCAGATAGGACAAGTAGATGAAATGTCAGTGAAGGAACATTTAGGGGTCAGTGATATTTGTAGCATAAGGTTTATGATGACACTGGAAAAGAAAATGAACAATCCAGAGTAAGAACAACAACTGGGGAACAGCTTACTCTAATAAGGCAAGAACAAAGAATCATAGAATCACGTAATACAGAACAGGCTCTTTGGCCCATCAAGTATGTACTGCCAAAAATATACCATTACCTAGTCTCACTTTTCTGCACTAGGCCCAGAGCCTTGAATGTTATGACATTTCAAGTGTTCATCCAACTGGCTTTTAAATGTCGTGAGGTTTTCTGCCTCAACTATCCTCCAAAGAGAGGGCTAGGCTCAAAGTTTGAAAAGTTTGGAGCGGGTTGACAAGGGCAATGTTGTTGCTGTGGTGTACATGGACTTCAAAAAGACATTCAATACTGTGCCACAAAACAAAAATGAGGCAAGTCAGATCTCACAGAATATCAGCAACAGCTGCGCCATGGATTAAAAAAATCTTTAAGAGCTGGGAAACAGTGAATTATCATTAATGGCTATTTTCCGGGCTGGAGGTAAGTTTGCAATGGAGATCACCAGGGGTCAGTCTTGGGATATTTGCTTTTCCTGAGATATATTAATGATCCATGTCTAAGGTGGGGAAGAGAAAGCTGAGCAAAATCTTTCCCACCCCTGTCATACTGAGAATAAAACATTCAGGCAATTTAATGGTGATTTCAACAAAATGATCATAATTACTAGTAATTAAACAGAAATAGAAACTTTCAAAGATAGCATCATAATAACCAAAACCTGTACTGTGTCAGAATGCTTGCCTCAACCCTACTAACGCTGAAAGGGTCACTAATCTTTGAGAGCAGCGAGGAGAGACAGACAGAAGAGTGGGTGCTGCCAAGAGGTAAGTTTCCCACTTGAAAGGGACTTACCTCAAGCATCAGGCCTCCATTTCTTGGCAGCAGCGAGGAGAGGGGCCACCAGGAAGGTATACCACTGTTTTAAAAACTTTCTTCATCAACAGGTGGAGTGCACACTGAGCAGAGCGGACAAGGGACTGCTGAGTAAGTGAAGTAATATATTTGGGCGGTTGTGTTATCCGAAACACTACTGAGGTAGTGTCTCCAACCCATCCTCCTTCTCGAACCAAAAGAAAGGTTTGTGTGCCGGATTGGTAAGGTAACTAGTTTTTTTCTATGTGGTAAAAACAATGACTGCAGGTGCTGGAAACCAGATTCGAGATTAGTGGTGCTGGAAGAGCACAGCAGTTCAGGCAGCATCCGAGGAGCAGTAAAATCGACATTTCGGGAAAAAGCCCTTCATCAGGAATAAAGGCAGAGAACCTGAATAGTCTTTTTGGGAATTTAGAATAAGGGGAATGGAGGTTAGGGCAGTTGAATGTTCCTCCTGCAGAATGTGGGAAGTAAGGGTCACCAAGAGTGTCCCTGCTGACTTCAACTGCAGGAAGTGCACCCAACTCCAGCTCCTTGAAAACCGCATTAGGGAACCACAGCTGGATGAACTTCGGATCATTCGGGAGACGGAGAGGGTTATTGAGAGGCTTTACAGGGAGGTAGTTACACTTCAGGTACAAGAAAAAGGTAGATGGGTTACAGTCAGGGGACGGAAAGTGAACTGGCAGACAGTATAGGGATCCCCTGTGGCTGTTCCCTTCAATAACAAATATACCGTTTTATATACTGTTGTGGGAGAGGGCACTTGCCAGGGGGTAAGCCATGGGGTACAGGTCTCTGGCACAGAGTCTGTCCCTACGGCCCAGAGGGAAGGGGGAGAGGAGCAGTGCACCAGTCATTAGCATAGTTAGGGGGACAGATAAGAGGTTCTGTGGGAATGAGAAAGATTCGCAGTTGGTGTGTTGCCTCCCAGGTGCCAGGTTTCATGATGTCTTGGATCATGTTTTCAAGATTCTTGAGGGAGAGGGGGAGGAGCTCAAAGTTGTGGGGCACATAGGCACTAACGACATAGGTAGAAAAAGAGATGGTGATTTAAGGCAGAAATTCAGGGAGCTAAGGTGGAATCTTGGAGCTAGAACAAAGAACTGTTATCGCTGCTTTGTTGCCCATGTTATGTGCTAGCGAAGTGAAGAATAGGGAGAGAGAGAGGAGTTTAACACATGATTACAGGGATGGTGCAAGAGGAAGGGTCTCAGATACCTGGATAATTGGGGCTCATTGGACCTCGACAAACAGGATGGTCTTCACCTGAACCAGAGGGGTACCAATATCCTGGATATTTGCTAATGCTCTTCCGGTGGGTTTAAACTATTTCAGCAGGGGTATGGGAACCTAAATTGTAGTTCCATTACAAAGGAGGTTGAGAGTAGTGGGGACAGAAATATGGTTTCAAGGTCACAAGAGTGCACCGACAAGCAAGGTGGTTTGAAGTGTGTCTACTTCTATGCTAGCAGCATTCGGAATAAGGTAGGTGAACCTGCAGCATGGGTTGAGAGCTGGAACTTTGATGTTGGGACCACTTCAGCGACATGGATAGAACAGGAACAGGAATGATTGTTGCAGGTTCCGGATTTAGATGTTTCAGTAAGAACAGGGAAGATGGTAAAAAGACGCGCAGGGGGGTGGCACTGTTAGTCAAGGACAATATTATGGTAGCAGTAAGGACGTTTGAGGACTTGTCTACTGTGGTAGTATGAGCTGAGATTAGAAACAGGAAAGGAGAGGTCACCTGTTGGGAGTTTTCTATAAGTCTCCAAATAGTTCCAGAAACATAGAGGAAAGGATAGCAAAGATGATTCTTGATAGAAGCAAGAGTAACAGGACAATTGTTATGGGGGACTTTAACTTTCTAAATATTGACTTCAAATACTATATTTCAAGTACTTCAGATGAGTCGGTTTTTGTACAATGTGTGCAGGATGGTTTGCTGACACAGTATGGAGACAGACCAACAAGGGGCAAGGCCACGTTTGATTTGGCCCTGTGTAATGAATCCAGCCAGGTGTTAGATTTGGAGGTACATGAACACTTTGGTGATAGTGAGCACAATTCGGTTATGTTTACTTTAGCAATGGAATGGGATAGGTATATACCGCAGGGCAAGAGTTATAGCTGGGGGAAAGGCAATGATGATGCAGTTAGGCAAGATTTAGAAATCATTAGATGAGGAAGGAAATTGCAGCGCATGGGCACAATTGAAATGTGGAGCTTATTCAAGGAACAGCTACTGCGTATCGTTGATAAGTATGTACCGGTCAGGCAAGGAGGAAGTTGCCGAATGCGGGAGCCATGGTTTACTAAACAAGTTGAATCTCTTGTCAAAAGGAAGAAGTCGGCTTATGTTAGGCTGAGATGTGAAGGCTCAGCTCAGGCACTTGAGAAATGCAAGCTAGCCAGCTAAAGAGAGAGCTAAGAAGAGCGAGGAGGGGACATGAGAAATCATTGGCAGATAGAATCAAGGAAAATCCTAAAGGCTTGTATCAGTATATCAAGAATAAAAGAATGACTAGAGTAATGTAAGGGCCAGTCAAAGATCGTAGTGGGAAGTTGTGCATGGAATCCAAGAACATAGGAGAAGAAGTAAATGAATATTTTTCGTCGGTATTCACACTGGAAAAAGATAATGCTGTCGAGGAGAATACTAAGATACAGGCAACTAGACTAGACAGGATTGAGGTTCACAAGGTGGAAGTGTTAGCAATTCTGGAAAGTGTGAATATAGCTAAGTCCCCGTGCCAGATGAGATTTATCCTATGATTCTCTGGGAATCCAGGAAGGAGATTGCAGCAGCTTTGGCTTGATATTTATGTTGTTATTGTCGACAGGAATAGTGCCAGAAGACTGGAGGACAGCAAATGTTGTCCCCTTGTTCAAGAAGGGGAGTAGAGACAACCCTGGTAATTATAGACCAGTGACCCTTACTTCGGTTGTGGGTAAAGTGTTGGAAAAGATTATAAGAGATGGGATTTATAATCATCTAGAAAGGAATAAGTTGATTAGGGATAGTCAACACAGTTCTGTGTAGGGTAGGTCGTGCCACACAAACCTTATTACGTCCTTTGGGAAGGTGACCAAACAGGTAAATGAAGGTAAAGCAGTTGATGTGGTGTATATGGATTTCAGTAAGGTATTTGATAAGGTTCCCCATGGTAGGCTAATGCACAAAATACTGAGGCATGGGGTTTGGACCAGACAATGGCTAGCTGAAACAAGACAGAGGGTGGTGGTTGATGGGAAATGTTCATTCTGGAGTTCAGTTCCTAGTGGAGTACTGCAAGGATCTGTTTTGAGTCCACTGCTGTTTGTCATTTTTATAAATGACCTGGATGAGGCGTAAAAGGAAGGGTTAGTAAATTTGCAGATGACACTGAAGTCGGTGGAGTTTTGGACAGTGCCGAAGGATGTTGTGGGTTACAGAGGGACATAGATAAGCTGCAGAGCTGGGCTGAGAGGTGGCAAATGGAGTTTAATGTGGAAAAGTGTGAGGTGATTCATTTTGGAAGGAACAACAGGAATAAAGAGCACTGGGCTAATGGTAAGATTCTTGGCAGTGTAGATGAGCAGAGAGATCTTGGTGTCCATGTAAATAGATCCCTGAAAGTTGCCACCCAGGTTCATAGCGTTGGAAAGGGGGCATATGGTGTGTTAGCATTGGTAGAGGGACTGTGTTTCGGAGCCCAGAGGTCATGTTGCAAAACTACAAAACTCTGGTCCAGCGACACTTGGAGTATTGTGTACAGTTCTGGTCACTGCATTACAGGAAGGATGTGCAAGTTTTGGAAAGGCCGAGGGACTTGAGGCTGTTTTCATTAGAGAGGCGGTTGAGAGTTGATTGATTTGAGACATATAATATAATCAGAGAGTTAGATAGAGTGGACAGCAAGAGCCTTTTTTTCTCGGGTGGTGAGGGCTAACACAAGGGGACACAGCTTTAAATTGAGGGGTGGTAGGTATTGGACAGCTGTCAAAGGTACTTTCTTTACTCAGAGTAGGAGGGGGATGGAACGCCCTGCCTGCAACAGTAGTAGACTCACCAACCTTAAGGGCATTTAAATGACCATTAGATAAACCTATGGATGAAAACGGAATAGTGCCAGATAGGCTTCAGATTGGTTCCACAGGTCAGCGCACATCAAGAGCTGAAGGGCCTGTACTGCGCTGTAATGTTCCAAGTTCTATGTTGTAATTTGATCATATGGCCTTATGTCTAAGCTCTGAAACCAGTCTTTTGTGCACATTTATAAGGTACAGCCTGCCTCATTTGTGACAAAGAGCCCATCTGAAAAAGCTTTTTGGATTGAGTAAATGTGACTATAAGCTTTGGTTTGACCTGTGGGAACTGTAGTTATTAGGTTCAGGAATGACTGGTGTAATATGGCCAGGAGGTCGATGATACCTGTGATAATTAGTACAGTGGCATGCAAGTAAATTCAAGATTGCCATATATACGTCCGCTGTTCGAAAGCATCTATCACTCTGAAAACCTGCCTGACCTTCTTATCTCGATGGTAGCTAGCTTGCACTGCTCTGTATTAGTTTGTCACTAAAGGAAACAGAAGAGGCTGAGAATGCAGTTAAGCAAGCATACAGTATCCTCATCTTCATTAATGGAAGCATTGAGTACAAGAGCAGCAAGGAAATTATGTTACATTTATATTAAAAACTGGTTCATGCTCAGCTGCAGAATTTTGTCCAGTTTTGGGTGCCACACTTCAGGAAGGATGTGAAGCCGGAGAGTACAAAGAAGAAGTGTATGTGAATTATTCCAGGGAAGAGGAATTTCAGCTCAGAAGATAATTTAAAGAAACTGGTACTGATATCCATGAAAAGACCGTGAGGAAGGAAAAAGTGAGGACTGCAGATACTGGAGATCAGAGCTGAAAATGTGTTGCTGGAAAAGCGCAGCAGATCAAGCAGCATCCAAGGAGCAGGAGAACCAACGTTTCGGCATGAGCAAAGACCTTGAGGAAATCTGATTCAAGTATTTGAAATCATGAGGGATCTGAACAGAGCAAATAGAAGAAACTGTTCCCATTCAAGTATTGAGAATGGAAATTCAAAGTTGAAAGTAATTAACAAAAGCAAAAAATAAAATAACATTTTCACACGGTGGGAATATTGCTTGCAATTCTGGTCTCCTTCCTATCTGAAGGATGTTGTGAAACTTGAAAGGGTTCAGAAAAGATTTACAAACATGTTGCCAGGGTTGGAGGATTTGAGCTATAGAGAGAGGCTGAACAGGCTGGGGCTGATTTCCCTGGAGCGTCGGAGGCTGAGGGGTGACCTTATAGAGGTTTATAAAATCATGAGGGGCATGGATAGGATAAATAGACAAGGTCTTTTCCCTGGGGTGGGGAGTCCACAACTGGAGGGCATAAGTTTAGGGTAAGAGTGGAAAGATATAAAAGTGACCTAAGGAGTAACTTCTTCACTCAGAGGGTGGTGCATTTATGGAATGAGCTGCGAGAGGAAGTGGTGGAGGCTAGAACAATTTAAAAGGCATCTGGACTGTATATGAATAGGAAGGGTTTGGAGCGATATGGGCTGGGTGCTGGCAAATGGGACTAGTTTAGGTTGGAATATCTGGTCAGCATGGATGAATTGAACCAAAGGGTCTGTTTCCATGCTGTACATCTCTCTGACGCTATGAGTGGTTAGAGTCTGAAGTGTAGTGCCTGCGTTTGTTGGAGATAGGTTCAAAAGGGAACCTGCAGCAATTTAGAAGGAAGAATGTACAGGGTTATAGGGACAAGGCAGGCAAATGACATTAAATGAGATGCTCATTGAATCACAGAATGCCTACAGTGTGGAAACAGGCCTTTCAGCCCAACAAGTCCATACCGACTCTTTGAACAATAACCCAACCATAGCCACTCCCCTACCCTATTATCCTATATTTACCCTGACTAATTCACCTAACCTACACATCTCTGAGTCGGACTGTGGGAGGAAATCCATGCAGACAAGGGGAGAACGTGCAAGCTCCACACACAGTCGCTCAAGGCTGGAATCAAACATAGGTCACTGGCGCTATGTGGCAGCAGTGCTAACCACTGAACCACCATGCCACCCTGAAGAGTTGGCATAGACATGATGAGCCAAATAGCCCCTTCTTGTGCTGTTGCAGCTCTGCAATTCTGGGATGGTGCAGTCCTGCAGTGTGGGGTTCAAAATACTTGGGGTAACAGGCAAGAGTTTGCCTTTGAAGACCCTCAAAAAGCTGAAGAAAAATAAACGTTGGGGGTGACAAATGTCTGAATGTGGGAGAGACAAAATCTGCGAGAAACCAGTCCTCCAATCACACTGTCTCTCCCATGCTCACTGCTCCCAGGTCCTTCAATCAAAGGTGCCTTTCATTCCATCCTTGACAAAATCTTCGATTGGAGGAGCATCAAGGGCAGGAGAGATTGAACCTGTAATTGGAGGAGCTGGAACTGTTACTGTGACTGGTCTTAGTGCTGCCATCATGATAGACCTGTCGCCATACAAGGGACAGCAGAATAGCAACAGAATTGAACACTTTGTCCTACTGAAACCTCTGAGACCTTTATTAAGTGCAGCACCTTGACCCACTCCTACTTGGTCTCTACGCAGAGTTCTAATCACTCTTTCATCAAGTGAAGTGCGATTGTCCAGATAACAGGTGCTATTTGTATCGCTTCAAGTCACCAAAGGAAAAACTCTGGACAGTTACCAACTTTCTGGAGCTGCTTATTATGTACAAAAATAATACCAGGTACTAGCCAATTAATCCAAATGCCCTACCCTTTCCCACAAATGAATTTTTTGATGTTTATATCTTATCTGGATGTTCTTATCCAATGTTCTTCCAATTCCTATCATTTAATCTTTTTTCATGCCATCTTTCAAGACACGCATTCCAGATCACAACAGTTCATTGCGTAAAAAAGAATGAACCACATCATTGGACAGAAGTACGGAAACTTACAACACAGAAGGCAGTTATTCAGCCCATCATGTCTGTGTTGACTAGCATTCAATTTCTTTTCTGAGATCAGTTTCCACTATCTTTTCAGATCAAGAGATTCAGATCACAACAATTGAGCGTGTAGATTTTTCTTCATCTACCCTCTTTGGGCAATAATTTTAAATCTCTTATCCTCAGTATTGAGGAGAAAGTGAGGTCTGCAGATGCTGGAGATCAGAGCTAAAAATGTGTTGCTGGAAAAGCGCAGGTCAGGCAGCATCCAGGGAACAGGAGAATCGACGTTTCGGGCATAAAAGAAGGGCTTATGCCCGAAACGTCGATTCTCCTGTTCCCTGGATGCTGCCTGACCTGCTGCACTTTTCCAGCAACACATTTTCAGCTATCCTCAGTATTGGCCCAGTTATCTGAGAAAATATCTTTTCTTGATCCAATTGAGCAAAATGTCTCATCTTGAAAGCCTTGATGAGGCCACCTCTCCTCCCTCTTCTGTGCCTAGAAGAACAGCTCAAACCATCCTCTCCTCAGAAGTGAAATCCCTCTCTCTGGCAAAACCTGGTAAACCTCCCTGAGCTTTATCTAAAGCTTGGACATCACCTGACCAGTAGTAACCAGAACTGTCCACAACACTCCAACTTAAGCCTAATTACTCATTTGTAAAAGTTCAATTTCTGCATGGATAATAACTAGTAACTCTAATTCTTTGTCAACTTTTCAACTTATCAACTTATGCTGCCAGGTTGAACAATTTCTTTATGCCCGGCTACATATTTCAAAATCATTCCACACTGTCTTTCTAGATTAATCCATCCAAAGTGAGTTGCATAATACTTGTGCTCATCATTTGCCATTCTACCACTAACTAGGCTACATGCATCTTTCAGTAAATTAGTTCAGCCATAGTACTGCAAATTATGTTGCATCAAAAACTGTGTCGCATATGATTGTTATATTTCTGTCACTTTTCTCATTTATGATTAAAAGAAAACCAAACATGTATCTCTTTCATTGCTGCATCCTTGCAGTCTGTCCCTTCTCTGTTTCAATGTCACAGTCATACACTTTCCAGATTCCCACTGCCAATTTGTATTCAACCATTACCGCTTCACCCATTCTGTATCCTCTCTACCTATATTAACATGAGGTATGACATAGTCACAGAAGGAGACATTAGGTCAGATGAAAAAAACTTTGGCAAAGACCACATTTTAAGGGAGAAAAACAAGATAACAGTGATGTGGAGAGAAAATATTCCAGAATCTGGATTGAGGCAGCTAAAGGCAGTGCCACTACTGGAATTGTAACCCAGGCGAACACTCTGGGCTCAAACCCATCATGGCAACTGGCAAAATTTGAATTCAATATAATGTACAATTAAAAACTGGTCTAATGATAAGTTGTCAGTTTATGCTACCAGGTTGAACAGCTGGCCCATATAATCACTGTCGAATGTTGTAAAAACCCATTTGATTCACCTAATGTCCTTTGAGGACAAAAGCCTCCCATCTTTACGTAGTCTGATTTACATATGACTTCAGACTCTCAAAATTATTGTTGACTCTTAACTGCCCTCACAATGACCGAGAGAGTCACTAAGCTCAGGGGCAGCTCAGGATGGGGAACAAATGTCTGCCTTGAATGAAAAAGAATTATGAACAGTTGAGGTCCCAGCACCGATTTCTGTGGCACTCTAGTCATTACATCTTGCCAAAGTGAAAGAGATCCATTTATACCAACTTTCTACTCCATGTTAGCTAGCCAATCTCCTGTCTTCTAACAAGTTACTCCTGCATCATTAGCTCTTATTTTTGCAAAACCTTTGATCTGGCACCTTAGTAAGTGTCTCTAGAAATCCAGTACAGTGCACCCACTGGTCCCTTTGCCAACTGCACATTATTTCCTCAAGAACTCAAACATGACCTCCATTTCACAAAACCATCTTGACTCTGCCTGATTATCTTGGACTTATCAAAGTGCGATGTTATCATTTCTTTAAAAATAGATTTGACTATTTTCCTAATGACAAATAAGTTAACGGACCTGTATTTTTCGGATTTATGAATCCCTTTTTTGTATAAAGGAGTTATACTCACTGTGTTCCAATCCAATGGAATCATCCCCAAATCAAGAAAGGTTTGGAAAATAAAGAACGGAACCATCAACAGTCTCACAGGCCACTTCTTTTATAACCTTATAACATAGTCCATCCCAGAGCTCTAATTTATTCAGTACCATTTATCTAGCGATTCTGATCTTCTGGAGTTCCTCCCTCCCTTCCTTTTTCTGATTTATCACTGCTTCTAGGATGTTATTTGTATCCACTATAATGAACACCAATGCAAAACCCTGTTTAGTCCATCTTTATTTTCCACTATTAATTCTTCTCACTTTCTATAGGACAGCACGCACTTTGTTACTATTTTCTTCAAATAATTTACTTCCTGCTATCTTCTGTTTATTTCTGACTACTTTCCTCATGTACTTTAATTTGTTTTCTCTGTTAATTTTTTGGTCATTCTTTGTGCTCCTTTTTTTAATTCTGTTCAAGTGTTTGAACTACCACCTGCACTTACACACTGATACAGCATTTCTTTTCATTTCACACTATCTTTAATATTCCTAGTCAACCAATAAGTCCATTCCTCAGAATATTTCTTATCGTTGAAATGTATTAGTCTGTATATTTGAACCATACCTTTAATGCCTGTCACTACATCTCCATTGATTTATCTTTTAAAATAATATGTCAATTCGCTTTAGCCAACTCTGCTTCCGTGCCCTTAAAAGTCCTGATTTACATACTTAAAGTACATAGAACATTGCACCGTAAGACAGACCCTTCAGCCCTCGATGTTACGTCGACCTGTGGAACCAATCTGAGGCCTATCTATCCTACATTATTCCATTTTCATCCAGATGGTTATTCAATGACCATTTAAATGCCATGAAAGTTGACGAGTCTACTACTGTTGCAGGCAGGCCGTTCTACTCCCTTACTACTCTTTGAGTAAAGAAACTACCTCTGACATCTGTCCTACATCTATTACCGCTCAACTTAAAGCTATGTCCTCTCATGCTAGCCATCACCACCCGAGGAAAAAGGCTCTCACTGTCCAACCTGTGTAACCCTCTGATTATATCATATGTCTTAATTAGGTCACCTCTCAACCTTCTTCTCTCTAACAAAACAGCCTCAAGTCCCTCAGCCTTTCCCAGTAAGACCTTCCCTCCGTACCAGGCAACATCCTAGTGAATCCCCTCTGAACCCTTTCCAATGCTTCCACATCCTTTCTGTAATGCAGTGCCCTGAACTGTACACAATACTCCAAGTGTGGAACCACCAGAGTTTTGTACTTCTGCAACATGACCTATGGGCTCCGAAACTCAATTCCTCTACCAATAAAAGTTAACACACCATATGCCTTCTTAACGACCCTATCGACCTAGGTGGCAATTCTATAATTTTGAACCTACTCATCTGTCCCTCAAACAGAATGTAAATCTCATCACATTATGAGTACTGTAGCCTAGGGGCACCTTCATCACAAGACTGTTACTATAGATCATTCACAGCTTCATAGACTGTAACTTGTAGGTACCACAAGGATCAGTGCTTGGGCCTGGTCTGTTACTGTAATCTGTAATCATATTGGCAGCTTTTTCTTCCAGTAGGATACTTGTACTTGAAAAAGCATACCTGATGCAGCCATGATGGGCCGAATAAGGTCTTCTCTGCCATAACAATTCTGTGATTCCGTCATATCAAAATAAAAGCAGATGGTTTTTAGTTAATATAAAATAAAAGTACTGCAGATGCTGAAAATCTGAAACAAAAACAGAAATTGCTGGAGAAAGTCAGCAGGTCTGGTAGCACCTGTGGACAGAAAACAAAGTTAACATTTCAAGGCCAGTGTCCCTTATTCAGAACAGCAGGGTGGGTTGGTTCTTTGAAGGACTTCCATTTCTAAAAAAAAATCAGTGTCTTTCCTGAATGGAGATTAACTCCAACATTTGTCCGAAAACAGGTGACTGATCTCTTTGCAGCAGGCCACTGCTGTACTAATGGAAATATGTTTGTCTCCTAGCAATTATGGCAAGTAGGCTAAATAGTAAAGAGCTAACTCGATTATTAGCTCAGAAGAATCTAGGATTGAGTAAATTTTGTAATTCACTTCAGAAAACATCAGAGTTGATTCAGAAGCAAGATTGTCTCCTTGAAGTTTAGGGAATCAGTTACCTCAGCAAAAGGGTTTACCTTGTAGAGATTCCAAACCAGAAAAAAGTTGGTATGAAATCTGCAGTTTATTAGAAATTAGACACTTTCAAAACTCAGATTTGAAAACTGTTAACGTTGACAGATTTACGAGAATTCATCAAATTGTCACCACGGTCCATCTCAAAGAAACAGTGAGGAGTCACTTAAGAAGAAACTTAAACAACTGAGATAGGGGTATAATTTCTCTGGGGAGAAAGTGAGGTCTGCAGATGCTGGAGATCAGAGCTGAAAATGTGTTGCTGGAACAGCGCAGCAGGTCAGGCAGCATCCAGGGAACAGGAGAATCGACGTTTCGGGCATAAGCCCTTCTTCACGAAGGCCCGAAACGTTGATTCTCCTGTTCCTTGGATGCTGCCTGACCTGCTGCGCTATAATTTCTCCGGGCTTGAGCTCCTGTAATGGACAGTGTTGAGAGAAACAGGTTGAAACTTTGCTTTGCTGTGAGTTTTAGATATTGCTCTATATTTAGAAAGCTTGACTTGTTTTTTGAATTTCTCTTTTGTGTAATAAACTTTACCTTCTTGTTAATTAAAATTTGCAGCCTTGTATGAATATTTCTCCATCACTAACCATGTTAACAGACTAAACAAATATATCCATGAGACACTCAAAGGCAATCAGACAATCCCTGGGGTCCCACTGATACATCATTTTTCCATTTTGGAAGCTGATGAGGGGGCTGGTTTCTGAAGGGAGTGCAAGGGACATAGCTAAGCTTCTGACATCGCAAGAGACCGGACTCTACAGGAGGGGAGGAAGAAGAAAGCAGCAGCAATACTGATAGGGGAACAGACTGGTATTTCTGTGGCCACAGACGTGGATCTAAGATACTGTGCTGCTTTCCTGGTACAAGTAGTTCTCGGACAACGTGCTTTCCAGCAACGTGATTTGCTTATAACTTCGCTGAGGAATTAAGAACGGTATTTTAAAGAAGGTTTACCTCGGTTCACAATAGCACAATTCCAGCAACGATTGTTTCACACATTTAATTCTGTGCATGCGCCAATGTTCACGCCAAAGTCTCTGCGCCATTCCACACATGTACCAATGTCAGCGCCAGTCTTTATGCCCTTCTTTGCATGTGCTGGTGTCAGCTCCTGACACAGCAGCCTTTTGAGAGAGGTACTGTACAGACAGCAGCTTTCTAAAAGAGATACTTTGAGCAACTTCCTGTGAAAGATACACTATTCCCACACTGTCCTTTTTTTGAAAAAAATGGAAAAGTGCATAGTGACAAGAATGTTAGCAAGAAGCGCACTGGTGATAAAATTGCAGGTGGTGAACACAAAAGGAAGGGTCTAACACTGGAAGAGAAGCAAAATATTATAAAGCATTTTGAGCCTAAGAATATGTGATATAGCTCGCTTAACAGGAATGAGGGAGTCTACCTTACACACCATGATGACCATCTGTTCCTGCATTAACAATATTTTTTCAAGGTACTGTGTTAAATTTACCTTTGTTTCATTGATAAATATGATTTATACCTTCATTCAGGCTGTGCTATACTTTGCATCAGACTTTTGGGTGATTTTTGAGTGATTGAGAGTGATATTTTTTGCTGGTCTGCCACTAACACCACTTTTTCCATAGGCCCCATTATTTATTTTATGCAATTTTCTATTTAGCGAGGTTTCCCTGTAAAGCAACTGCGGTGTTATAGGAAAACTACCAGTACTAGGGTCAGGTATATGACTGAGTGGTTGCAAGGCTTCCTGAAGGTGAAAGGGTGATAAGTATGAGGTTGTGATACATATCGATATCAACCATATAGGTTGTAATGAGCGACAAGGTGTTGCATTGAGAATTTCGGAAGCTAGGCAGCGGACTATACAGCAGCTCAAAAGGTTGTAATCTCTGGATTACACCTGAAGCCATGTGCTAGTGAGTACAGAAATAGAAAAATACAGCATATAATGCATGGCTCAAGAGTTGGTACAGGCAGAAGAATTTTAGATTTGTGAATCATTGGGACCATTTCTAAGGGGGGTGGGACCGGTACAAGTGTACCAGTACAGTTGGCACCTGAACCAGAATGGGACCTACATGCCTGTGCATGGTTTGTTCGTGCTGCTGGGAGGAACAAATCCCCCAGGATAAGGGAATTAAGAGCTAGGGAGAAAAGAAAGGAAAGTGGAGTTGAGGATTATCAGATCAGTCATGACCTCATTGAATAGTGGAGCAGACTTGATGGACTCTGCTACAATGTCTTCTTACGGTCTTACACACCAGCTTCTGTCAGTTACACTGGGTAAACAAAGGTAATAGAAACAGAGTGGATGGAGGGAAATTGTATAAGGGTTTTGACTGAATAAACTGCTCAGGAACAGCAATGGACAATTCTTTCCACTGACTACATCACAACACAGACAACCAACCAGCAGTGAAGAAAGAGAGAGAACAAGAACGAACGAACAAACGAGTGAGCAAAATAAAGCAGAGGGGGAAACAGCAGCAAGCAAATTACAAAGGCAGATAAGACAGAGACCAAATTCTCAACCTGACTATAATGTCACAGGGGATCAATTAGAAACATGTCCCAGTTTCAATCTATTCATACTTCCTGTCACTTTTGCCACTTATAAATTTGCACTTCCACATTTAGAACTGAAATTATCTATGTAAACCAACCGCATTGCAATTACACCCCCAGAAATGGAGGCACTGCAGCACCTCCACAATCCACAGGGCGTAATTATAACCTGACAAACATTCATAGGCAGTTTCCATGAAACATGTGGACATGGTGATTTATAATACAATTACCTAAAAATGAGGGCTAATGTGTGATCTTACAACAGGATTCAATCAAATCTACTGCCCAGTTTGATTTTTAATGTCGACACACAAACATACAAAATACATTCAGGAGGCGGCCAAACAGTCCCTCAAGTTTGCTCCATCATTCAATGACATGGCTAATAATCTACTTCAATTCAAACTTCCTACCCTATTCCCATAACCCTTGACTCTCTTAACGTCCTGAAACCATGTACAGGGCAACCATGATTATGTGAACATCAATTATTCGAACAAGATCTCAAGGCACCAATTCTTGGGTAAACTGTGTTATCCGAACATTCAACTATCCAAAAAAAAACTCCCCGCCCATGTCATTCGGATAATCGAGGTTGCCTGGATAGGCAAGGTCCCTCTGTGGGGGATTCAACCTGCCTGTATTTGTTCAGTCAACAGAAAAGGCTCTCTGAAAGAAACTAAAATGTAACCAGTAAGCAAAGACCACTAAATGATTAAGCTTATCTATAGAAATGTATAGCACGGAGCAGACCCTTCACTCCAACTCATCCGTGCCGACCAGATATCCCAACCTAATCTCGTCCCATTCGCCAGCACTTGGCCCATATCCTTCTCAACTTTTCCTATTCACATACCAGTGATGCCTTTTAGATGTTGCAATTGTATCAGCCTCCACCACTTCCTCTAGCAGCTCATTCCAATCACACGCCACACTCCATGTGAAAAAGTGCAAGAAAGATCCCTTTTAAATTTTTCTCGTCTCACCATAAATCTATGCCCTCTAGTTCTGGACTCCCCCAAACCAGGGAACCTTGCCTATTTACCCTATCTATGCTCATGATTTTATGAACATACATTAGGTCACCTCTCAGTCTCTGATGCTCCAGGGAAAACAGTCCCAGCCTATTCAGCTTCTCTCTCACGCTCACACCCTCCAATCTTGGCAACATCCTTGTAAATCTTTTCTGAACCCTTTCAAGTTTCACAACATCCTTCCTACAGGAGGGAGATCAGAACTGAACACATTATTCCAAAAGTGGCCTAACCAAAGTCCCGTACAGCCACAACATAAATTGTTCAGAAACATACAAAAACTACATTTGCCTAACCAAAAAACATATAGGAAAAGCCAAACTCATTGGACGTCAAAGGTTATTTGATGAAAGCACATGGAGGAAACATACCAATAGAGAAGTAAAATAGGCATTAATAACTTAAAAGTCCATTAATGATTACAAACATGCAAAAGAAATCCAAAAACTAATTGGATAACACTAAGTTCAAATACAGGACTGAAAGTTAGGGAGACATTCATGCTGTACACAACTCACCAGGTACCTAAAGCAAAGAGTGGTCAAAGTGATCTTTTTTCCCCAACACTTTATTACTTAGGCTGATGCATATTCAGTTAGTGCCCAGATCACAAAAAAAAAGCTAAAAGGGCCAGATGGCCTGCTGCTGCTCTCCTAGTTCTTATGTAAAACTAACACCGATATAAAAGAGGGGGAGGGGTTTACTTTGAATATGAACGATCCACTGGCTGGAATTGCAGCCTCTCAATGAGATTTTTTTCTCTCTCCAAGATCAATGGTTTAGTGTATCAAAATGTCCAGTGCGAGAGAAATGTGACTATGTTAGATATGCACAATAACAAGGAGAAAGTGAGGACTGCAAATGCTGGAGATCAGGGTCTAAGAGTGTGGTGCTGGAAAAGATGTACAGCATGGATACAGACCCTTCGGTCCAACCCGTCCATGCCGACCAGATATCCCAACCCAATCTAGTCCCACCTGCAAGCACCCGGCCCATATCCCTCCAAACCCTTCCTATTCATTTGCCCATCCAAAAGTCTTTTAAATGTTTTAATTGTACCATCCTCCACCACTTCCTCTGGCAGCTCATTCCATACACTTACCACCCTCTCACCGTAAATCTATGCCCTCTAGTTCTTGACTCCCCCAAACCAGTGAACCTTGCCTATTTACCCTATCTATGCTCATGATTTTATGAACATACATTAGGTCACCTCTCAGTCTCCGATGCTCCAGGGAAAACAGTCCCAGCCTATTCAGCTTCTCTCTCGCGCTCACACTCTCCAATCTTGGCAACATCCTTGTTGCCCCTTAGGTCTCTTTTATATCTTTCCCCTCTCACCCTAAACCTATGCCCTCTAGTTCTGGACTCCCCGACCCCAGGGAAAAGACTTTGTCCATTTATCCTATCCATGCCCCTCATAATTTTATAAACCTCTATAAGGTCACCCCTCAGCCTCCGACGCTCCAGGGAAAACAGCCCCAGCCTGTTCAGCCTCTCTCTATAGCTCAAACCCTCCAACCCTGGCAACTTCCTTGTAAATCTTTTCTGAACCCTTTCAAGTTTCACAACATCTTTCCGATAGGAAGGAGACCAGACTTGCAAGCAATATTCCAACAGTGGCCGACCAATGTCCTGTACAGCCACAACATGACGTCCCAACTCCTGTACTCAATACTCTGACCGATAAAGGAAAGCATACCAAACGCCTTCTTCACTATCCTATCTACCTGCGACTCCACTTTCAAGGAGGATTCTGGGTAATCCAAGATGGAGGACAGGAAAAATTTCTGGCTGTAACAGGCTGCTCCTTTTTTGAGGTATTTTAGGTGATGGAGGGATTTCCTCGAATTCCAGGAGCAGGAATTACTGTTTCATATGCTGTTGCATTGTTTTGGAACTTTGGCAAAAAAAAGTAAAAACAGCAGCAGTTTTAGAAAGGGAGAGGTACAGACAAAGGACGCACATGGTGAGGTCAGTGCAGGAGAGAGAGAGAAAGGAAACCAACACCACAGTCAACCTGCACAGTTACTGCCTTTGCTGTTTGAATTCGCTGGACATCAGAGTATGTCTGGGAAAATCAACAAACAGTGAAATTCAAATTCGGTCAAACAGCATTTGAGGAGCATGAGTGTCGATGTGAGCATAAACTTTTAATCTGAAATTCGATGCTGCCTGACCACTGTGCTTTTTCAGCACCCCACTCTTCGATGCACAATAACAAGCCACAGATTCAATATGGGACACACCAAATGGATATTTTCTGCCCTATTTCTCCTCTGCTAGAATTATTTGAGCCCTCTTAGAACTCAAATCTAGTTTTGTTGAAAGGTTAGTTTCACTCTGCACTAATCTGGTCAGATATATTGACTATTTCCATAAGACTATAAGATGAAGGAGCAACAATAAGTAATTCAGCCCATCAAGTCTACTATACCACACAAATGCCAGGCAATAACCATCACCAATAAGAGATGATCTAATCACCATCCCTTCACATTCAATAGTGTTACCATCACTGAGTCTGCCACTAACATCCCAGGGGTTATCATTGACCAGAAACTTAACTGGACTCGCCATGTAAACACAGTGGCTACAAAAATCAGGTCAGAGGCTAGGAATACAGCAGCAAGTCACTCACCTCCTGACTCCCCAAAGCCTGTCCAATATCTACAAGGCTCTAGTCAGGAGTGAACCACTGGCTTCTCCACTGGCTAGAGGGGAATTAAAAATTAGGGTTAGGTTCTCTGTGATTTCCACCCTGATCTTTCTCAGCAACTTGGGACACAACTCATCCACTCAAGACTGAGATAAGAGTAATTTTACTTCGAAGAGGGCCAGAAGCATTTTGAACTCTTTTCCTTAAAAGACAGTGCAGCAGAGATTGACCGTGAAAGATTATCAGGGGTAGATGGGTAGATGGGAATGTGGAGTAACAAGTTGATCTTAGTGAATGGTGGAGCAGACCTGAGCGATCCAATGGCTTCCTCTGCTCCTAATTCATATCTACGTTTATATGCTATGACACCACATTTATGTGATAATACTATGCTCATAGATTCTTAATTTTAGCTCCCTCACTTGGTTCCTGCCATTGTTATAACTTTGGTCCAAACAAGGAGAAGAGAGTTAATAAGAAGTGACACTTACTGCCCTTGACATCAGAATAGCATTTGATCATTAGATTTACAATGGTTTATCAAAACTAGAGAGTTTGAGTTATAAGGAAAGGGTGGATAGGCTGAATCATTTTTCCCTCGAGCATAGGAGGCTGAAGGGTGAACTTAAAGAGGGTTATAGTATTATGAGGGGCATCGATAAGGTGAATAGTCAAAAGTCTTTTCCCCAGGATAGGGGAATCCAAAACTAGAGAGCATACATTTAAAGGTGAGAAGGGAAAGATTTAAAAAGGACTTGAGGGGCAACTTTTTCATGCAGAGGCTGGTAGAGATAAACCAGAGGAAATGGTAGAGGCCAGTACAATCACAACATATTAATGACATTTTGACAGGTACATGGAAAAGAAAGGTTTACAGAGAGACTGGCCAAATGCAGGTATATGGGACGAGATTAATTTAGGATATCTGGTCAGGATGGTCAAGTTAGGATAAAAGATCAGTTTCCTTGCTGTATAACTCTATGACTCTAAGTGAGAACTCAAGGTGCCCGAGAAGAATTGGACTCAATGTGAATCTGCTGCCAGTAGCACAAGGGAAATTATTTGTGATTGTTGAAGTCTTATCATCTCAGTTCCAGGTCACGTCTGCAAGATTTCCTTCCCATTCTGAGGAAGGGTCCCTGAACCCGAAATATCAATTCTGGTTTTGCTCCACAGAAAATGCCAGACCTGCTGAGTCTTTCCAGCAATTTCTGTTTTAGTTTCCTCAGGATAGTGTGGTAGGCTCAACAATGTCAGCAGCCTTATGAATGGACCTTCCTTCCCTCATTAGATCAGAATTGGCGGCACGGTGGCACAGTGGTTAGCACCGCTGCCTCACAGCGCCAGAGACCCGGGTTCAATTCCCGACTCAGGCGACTGACTGTGTGGAGTTTGCACGTTCTCCCCGTGTCTGCGTGGGTTTCCTCCGGGTGCTCCGGTTTCCTCCCGCAATCCAAAAATGTGCGGGTCAGGTGAATTGGCCATGCTAAATTGCCCGTAGTGTTAGGTTAAAGGGGTAAATGTAGGGGTATGGGTGGGTTGCGCTTCGGCGGGTCGGTGTGGACTTGTTGGGCCGAAGGGCCTGTTTCCACACTGTAAGTAATCTAATCTAATCTAATCTAATTGGGGATGTTGCCTGGTGACTGCACAATGTTCAGCACCATTCATGGCTTCTCAGATACTGAAGCAGTCCAACATCATTTGAGTGGGAGCAGCGGCCGAGTTGAGGTGAACCCGGGAGACTACAGCTAAGGTAAGAGTTTTTTTCAAAATTACTTACCTGACCATTCATGGCTTCTCAGATACTGAAGCAGTCCAACATCAAATGCAGAGTCGAAACGTTTAGCACTGGAAAAGCACAGCAGGTCAGGCAGCATCACAGAAGCTGAAGAATCGACATTTCAAGCATACGCCCTTCATCAGGGACGGCTTATGCCCAAAATGTCGATTATCCTGCTTCTTGGATACTGCCTGACCTGCTGTGCTTTTCCAGCGCCACACTTTTCAACTCTGATCTCAGCATCTGCAGTCCTCACTTTCATGATCAAATGAGAGATATTGGCATGTACAATTCAAACCATACAGTGCTAGGTAAAATGACCGCCTAGTAACAGAGAATATAACCATCACCTTTGGATCAACATCTGAAATTTCCTTTCCTAATTGCACTGTGGATCTCTCTACACGCCAAGGACTGCAGCAGTTCTAGAGAGCTGCTCACCATAATCATCGCCAGGGCAACTGGAACAATCAAGTCATTAATGATTATATCCCACAATGAATAAAAAAGAACACTGATTACAGTCAAACATGCTTACAAGGCATTTTGGGACTTCCTGTGATTGTGAAAGGTGCGACAGAAATTTAAGTGTAAAAGAAAAACACAAGTCTTTCTTTCCTTAACATAATTTTTCTTTCTCACATTTATTGCCGTTTCTGTGCTAAATTGCTGAGCTTTTCCTGCTAGAGACTGGACAGGAAATAATCTGCATTGGTTCAACTCTATAGCTCTTAAGGTCAAACATCATCAACACAACAGCTGCAAGTAAATTAAACACTTGACAAATACAATAGAGGAAAAAAACTAACAATAATCTTCTAACTGACACACAACTCAATAAAGAACAAAGAAGAACAAAGAAAATTTACAGCCGAGAACCAGGCCCTTCGGCCCTCCAAGCCAGAGCCAATCAAAATGTAATATCTAAACCTGTCGGTCAATTCCTAAACATCTGTATCCCTCCGCTCCCCACTTACTCATGCATCTGTCCAGACGCATCTTAAATGAATCTGCCGCGCCTGCCTCTACCACCTCTGCTGGCAATGCAACCAAACGCCCACCACCCTCTGTGTGGAGTACTTGCCGTGTGTATCCCCCTTAAACTTTCCACCTCTCACGTTGAAAGCATGACCTCTCGTTATTGAGTCCTTCGCCCTGGGAAAAAGCTTGTCTCTATCCACCCTGTCTACACTTTCCATGATTTTGTAAACCTCAATCAGGTCCTCCCTCAATCTCCTATTTTCTAATGAAAATAAACCTAACCTATTCAACCTTTCTTCATAGCTAAAACCTTCCATACCAGACAACATCCTCATAAACCTTCTCTGCACCCTCTCCAAAGCATCCACATCCTTTTGGAAATGTGACGCCCAGAACTGTACACAGTAGTCTAAATGCGGCCGAACCAATGTCTTGTACAATTTTAACATGACTTGCCAGCTCTTATACTCAATACCCCGTCCAATGAAGGCAAGCATACCATATGCCTTCTGAACCACTCTATCCACCTGGGAAGTAACCTTCAGGATACAATGGACCTGCACTCCCAGATCTCTCTGCCCATCAACTTTTCCCAAGTCTCTTCCGTTCATTGTCTAATTCGCTCTAGAATTAGTCTTGCCTAAATGCATCACCTCACATTTGTCTGGATTGAAAGCCATTTGTAACTCTTCCACCCAACTCACCAGTCTATCTATATCCTCCTGTATTCTCTGACAGTCCCTTATGCTTTCTGTTACTCCACCAATCTTCGTGTCATCTGCAAACTTGCTGATCATACCAACAGTGCCCTCTTCTAGATCATTTATGTATATCACAAACAACAGTGGACCCAATACTGACCCTTGTGGAACACCACTGGTCACCTTTCTCCATTTTGAGAAACTCCCTTCAACTACTACTGTCTCCTGTTGCTCAACCAGATCTTTATCCACCTAGCTGGAACACCCTGCACACCATGTGACTTCACTTTCTCCATTAGTCTACAATGGGGAACTTTATCAAACACCTTACTAAAGTCCATGTATATGACATCAACAGCCGTTCCTTCAACTAACAACTTGGTCACTTCCTCAAAGAACTCTATACGTTGGTAAGGCACGATCTCGCCCACACAAAACCATGTTGCCTATCACTGATAAGCCCATTCTTTTATGAATTTAAATAGATCCTATCCCTCAGTACCCTCTTCAGCAACTTCCCCACCACCGACGTCATGTTCACTGGTCTGTGGTTACCCGGAATATCCCTAATATCCTTCTTGTACAGGGGGGACAACATGAGCAACCTTCCAGTCCTCCGGCACCGCACCTGTGTTTAAGGATGCCACAAAGATATCTATCAGGGCTCCAGCTATTTCCTCCCTCAGCAACCTGGGAGAGATCCCATCCGGTCCTGGGGATTTGTCCACCTTAATAACGTCTAGCCTACCCAACACAACTTCCCTACTTCTGTCAACGTGATCCAAATTAATCAAACTTCTATCTCTAATCTCAGCATTCATCATGTTCCTCTCCTCAGTGAACGCTGATGCAAAGTAATCATTCAGAATCTCACCCATTCGGTCAGGTTCGACACACAGCCTTCCTTCATTATCCTTTAGTGGACCAATCCTTTCTCTAGTTACCCGCTTGCTCCTTATATAAGGATAACATGCTTTTGGATCCTCCTTAATTCTGCTCGCTAAAGTTATTTCATGACCCCTTTTAGCCCGCTTGATTCCTCATTTAAGACTTGTCCTTCTCTTCCGATATTCTTCCAGGGTCTGTTCTGTTCTTAGCTGCCTGGACCTTCAGTACGCTTCCCTTTTCCTCTTGGCTAGTTGTATAATTTCTCCTGTCATCCACGGTTCACGAATCTTGCCCTTCCTATCCTTTGCCTTCAACAGAACATGCCTATCCTGCACTATCTTTGAAAGCCTCCCACATCTCAAATGTGGACTTCCCTTCAAATAGCTGTGTCCAATCCACATTTCCGAGCTCCTCCCTAAATTTGATATAATTGGCCTTGGCCCAGTTTAGAACTCTTGCCTTAGGACCACTCTCTTCTTTATCTAAGAGTATTATAAAACTTACAGAATTGTGATCACTGTTCCCAAAGAAATCCCCCACCGCAACTTCTACCACCTATCCTGGCTTGTTCCCCAATACCAGATCCATATGGCCCCTTCCCTCGTCGGACTATTGACATACTGCTCGAGAAAACTCTCATGGACGCTTCGTAATAATTCTACCCCATCCAGACCTCTGATGTTAAGTGTATCCCAGACAATGTTGGGAAAATTAAAATCTCCCATCACCACTACGCTATCACCTCTACAAATTTCCATAATCTGTTTACCTATTTGTTCTTCTACCTCACACTCACTGTTGAGAGGTCTGTAATACAGCCCCAACAATGTAACTGCACCCTTCTTATTTCTCAGCTCCACCCATAATGCCTCACTACCCAAAACCTCCATAGTGTGCTCCTTTAGCACAGCCATGATATCGTCCTTGACCAGCAATGCAACCCCACCCCCTCTTTTACTTCCCTCCCTGTCCTGTCTGAAATGTCTATATCCTGGACCATTCAGTTGCCAATCATCATGCCCTTCCTTCAACCAAGTCTCTGTGATTGCAATAATGTCATACTCCCAGGCACCAATCCAAGCCCCAAGTTCATCTGCCTTACACACTATACTCCTTGCATTAAAGTAGATGCATTTCAGCCACCAGATATTTTGCACTCATCTGCTCTCTGCCTACTCATCCCTTTATTAACACTATCTTCATAATTCTTACAGTCTCCAGTCTCCATCTCACTGCCTACTTGTTTTCTTTTCTGGTTCCCAGTCCCCTGACACATTAATTTAAAACCTCCCCAACAGCAGTAGCAAAAACTCCCCCAAGGACATTGGTTCCAGTCTGGTTCAGATGTAGACCGTCCATTTTCTAATAGTCCCACCTTTCCTAGAACCAGTCCCAATGTCCAACAAATCAGAACCCCTCCCTTCTACACCATCTCTCAAGCCATGTGTTCAGCCTGCCTATTTTTTCATTTCTACGCTGGCTAGCATGTGGTACTGGTAGTAGTCCCGAGATCACTAACTTTGAGGTCCTCCACTTCAACTTCTCTCCAAGCTCCCTGAATTCTTCTTTCAGGACCTCATCTCGCTTTCTACTTATATCGTTGGTGCCTATATGCACCAAGACAACTGGATGTTCACCCTCCCCTTTTAGAATGCTCTGCAGCCGATCAGTGGCATCCCTGGCCCGAGCACCTGGGAGGCAACATACTATCCGGGAGTCCCATTTTCGGCCACAGATCCGCCTATCTACTCCCCTCACAATAAAATCCCTTATGACTATGGACCTATGAGTCTTTTTCCCGCCCTTCTCAAAGCAGTGCCCGTCACGGTGCCATGATCCTGGCAACTGCTGACCTCCCCTGATGAGCCATCTCCCCCAACAGTATCCAAAACGGTATACCTGTTTTGGAGGGAGATGACCGCAGGGGACATCTGCACAGCCTTCCTACTCTTTTTCTGTCTTTTGGTCACCCATTCACTGTCTTCCTTACAACTCTAACCTGCGTTGTGACCAGTTCTCTAAATGTGCTATCCACAACCTCCTCAGCATCGCGGATGCTCCACAGTGAGTCTATCCGCAGCTCCAGAGCAGTCATGTGATCAAACAACAGCTGCAGCTGGACACACTTCTTGCAAGTGAAAGAGTCAGGAACGTCAGACACATTCCTATGCTCCCACATCAAGCAAGAGACACATGCCACGGGTCAAAGGTCCCCTGCCATCGTAAGCTTAGCTTTATATGAATTAACCAAAATGAAAAATGCACTTAAATATATGAAAAAGAAAGATAAAGGACAAATAAAAGCCTTACCTTAGAGTCTTTTTCTTCAATTGGGGGGTGGGAGAAGCGGGGGGAGATACTACATGTGTAGTATCTCGGGTCTAGCCACTGCCCAAATATAAATTAAGCCCTTACCTTCCTCGCAACCCGCGCTTCACTCCGCCTTCTCTCCTCAAGCACTAAATAACTCTACAATGTACGTCTGCAACATGAAATCTGAAACGTTTTGTTCTGGGAACAGCACTGAAGGAAATATCTAGAACATCTCATGGCAATGGACTCAGAGAATGATCATGTCAATATTATTTTTATCCACAAGTCTCTGTAGTTCTTGGTGTAGAGGTGCCGGTGTTGGACTGGGGTGGACACAGTCAGAAGTCACACAATACCAGGTTATATCTGAAATCACAAGCCTGGACCTCTGTTCCTTCATCGGGTCTGTAGTTCTTAGAGGGTTAAAAAGTGAAAGATACTTCATCCCGCCTTGTATTTAACCACAATCAGTGATTATTGCTTCAATTTTCTTCTCATTCAAATTTCAAATCTACCCCATCACACACACACTGAATCCTCAGGTGTTCATATTTTCCAGACACTCAAAACTTTCTCAATCCTGCAATCTTGCAGGCAGATTTTAAAAACCAAAGCAGGACTTTACTAATTCAAATGCACCTCCATCTTTACTGCTTCTGGTACCTGAACTGTGAATCCAATCTTCAATTTACTTTTTTAAATGGTTCAATCTCATCCCATACTATCTTCACACCCAAAGCATTATCACATGTTCTTTGCACCCTCAAAACATCAGAGGAACACAGGAACAAGAGTAAGCCATTCAGTCCCTCAAGTCTGTTCTACCATTTAATTACATTATGGTTGATCTGCGGCCTCACTCCACAAACATGCTTTCGGCCTTTAATATTCCTTAATACCTTTGCTTAACAAAGATGAATCTATCTCAGATTTACAACTAACAATAGATCACACATCAACTACCATTTGTGGAAGTGCTTTCTAATATCTCTCCTGAACAGTCAGACCCTAATATTTAGTCTATGCCCCCTCATTCTAGAATCTCTAAACAGTGGAAATCGGTTTTCCTGTTGACATCTTGAAGATTTCCATCAGACTGCTCTTTAATGTTCTAAACTCCAGAGAAATCATGCCCAATTTGTATAATCGCTCCTCATAACTTAACCCTTGAAGTCCAGGTATCATTCTTGTTGTACTGTTACACTGCCATATTATATACCATCAGAGGCAAATATGTTCTTTGTAAGGTGTGGTTTCCAAATCTGCTCACAAGAATCCAAGTGGGGTCAACTCAGGGTTTTGTCAAGCTGCAGCCGAACATCTGCATCCTTATACTGCAGTCCTCTAGATATAAAATTTGGTATTTTATTAACCTCCTTGATTATCTTCAGCAACTGTTCGTGGTAATTCAAAGATACATCTGAACTCCCCCCAGTCTCTTTGAGAATCCACCGTGTTTAACTTCATACCATCTGAAAATGATCCTGACCACATAATGTATATTCAACAGGACAGGAGTTGCTGGGAAAGACAAAGAATAAGAACAGGTCCCAAGCATAAAGAAATGCAATAGAGGTGTTTCAAGATAGGCATAAACCAACAAAATGGACATTGATACACATGCTGTCCAGGCCTCCCAAACAAAAACAAAATAACGAAAGCCAGCATGCTGTGCAGTAGCAGTGATCAAAACCATATTCCCTTCTGTTGTGTTTGTGGGTTCACTAGAGCCAGAAATCGAACAAACACAAGGTAGACAAAAGGTAAACTTGAACAGGGAATACTTTGTGTGTCCTCTCAGCTCCACAGCCAGTCTTAGACTGCCCCACCAATCTCCCGCCACTCAGATAACCTGACTTGCTCTTTTAAAAAGCAACATAAACCTCCCTCTTTATTTCCATATTCTCTTGTCTACACACTTCATCAGGAACACTTAGAGAAAAACAGAAAAGGAAAACAACCCTTCAGTATTTTACATTGATATGATCAGTTTCTCTGGGATATGGTGATTCCCCAAAGATCGTCTCAGGAAACCTTTCTAGTAGTCTCCCAGGTTTCCAGAAGCTCCTGATGTTCTGTGGGTATGTCTCTATGATGCAGCTGTCATCTCCCCCCAGGGTATGGCCAACTCTGGCTCGCAGACATGTGACTTCGTTCAAAGGATAAACTGGTCTGGAAGAAACACTTAGACCAACTAGTCACTACACATCAACAACGCATATAATAATGCGTCTGTTTGAGCCAGCACCACCATTAGGATCTATTTTTCTCCCGATGTATAATTCCAGGCCAAGACAGTCTCTTTTCTCTGGAATACCCTCAACTGTGAGGTTCCCACTCTTCTGATCATCTGTCCTTCTTGATTTTACTCTACCACCTCCCTGGTCTCTTGTAGCCACAGTATGTCAAACATGGTTCTCAGCTGGTAGTTGAATATTAAGGATATAGCGGGCACTGGGTAGTCACATGTGGTGTGTTCTTGCACATGCTGAAGAATTTGAGTCACTGCCATAGCGAATCCTCCCCCTATGAGGCCTTTAAATCTCTCCGCCTGGCCGTTTGTCACAGGGTTATATGGAGCTGTTCTCATACATCTGACTCTAAGATTTTCCAGGTACTGCTTGAACACTTGCACCATAAACTGTACACCATCGTCACTGACTACTTGTTTGGGTTTCCTGAACCTGGCAAATATTTCATCATGTCGGTCTATTGCTGCTTCCACTGACACCGACTTAATAACCACCACCTCAGGTCACTTGGAGCGGGTATCCACAACTACGCGTAACATTCATCCCTCTACTGATCCCACAAAATCAATGTGACTCCCCTGCCACAGTAATTGAAGCCAGTCCCAATGGTGGAAGGACAACAGCGGCAGCGCCTTCTTTACAAATGCACAGGATTTGCATGATCCTTCTCTCTCCTCAACCTAGAAGTCCACATTTGACCACCAAAAGTAGCTTCTGGCAACTTTTTTTTAAAATGGACACCATGCCAGAGTGCCCTTGTTCCAACACCTTTCCTCTTAACAGGGGAGGGATAACAACTCTCATTCAACTCATTAAAACACCAGTCAGATACAGACAATTCCCACCTCCTAGACACGTAAGGGCAGTTTCTGTGAAATGTCCTTCTTCTCACAACTAAGTCCACATCTAGGCTCAAGACCAGTTCATTCCAGGTCGAGTTCCACACCAGTACCTGTCTTCCTGGGAAAAGTACTTCAATGTCAGGCTCCAATCAAGAACAGCCTTATTTCCTGGCAGCAGTAACCTTGAAAAAGCATCTGCATTACCATACTTCTCCAACTGACAGTATTTGATTTCACGGCTGACAGAACCACTGCCCATCTCTGCAGGCATGCTGACGCCATTGATTAAAAGGGCCAAAAATGGACATTAATGTGCAGCCTGCAGCCCGTCAGCAGCACAAAATGCCTGCCATAAACAAAATCAGTGAACTTCTTACACCAAACATGATGCTCAATCCTTCTTTCTCCGAGGGCATCCTTCTCCTCCCTCTTTGTTAGTTACATTGATGTGAACACACTGGGCCTTTTCTCTCTATTCAACAAGATGTGTGACAGTACAACTCCAATTCCATAAGGAGAGGTATCATATGTCAACTGCAATGGCAACCTTCCATTGAAAGGAGTCAAAACTTCAAACATTTTTAGGGTTTGCTTCTCCTCCTGGTATGTCTCCTCAACTTTTGGGGTCCATTTCCACTGTCACCTATTATGAAGATGTGGGTATATCTTTAAGAGTTAAAAGCAACAGAACTATCGGACACAGCATCAAGTGTACTCAAAAAGGTAACAATGTAACACTGGTTGAACAACTTGATTAGAGCTGAAAATGTGTTGCTGGAAAAGCGCAGGTCAGGCAGCATCCAGGGAACAGGAGAATCGACGTTTCGGGCATAAGCCCTTCTTCAGGAATGAGGAAAGTTTGTCCAGCAGGCTAAGATAAAAGGTAGGGAGGAGGGACCTGGGGGAGGGGCGTCGGAAATGTGATAGGTAGAAAGAGGT